>NC_045800.1:17805806-18105806 GCF_009873245.2 Balaenoptera musculus
CATGCAGGTTTTGGGAGTGGGGATTGCTCTTCCCTTCTTTGAATATTGTTTTCTATCTTAACAAAGGACTTGATTTCAAATTGGTGATTCTCTAAAAAGATAATCAGATTTGTGATATCAAGAGTAAATGTGAATTTTAATCCAGAATAAAAGAACAAAGATTTTTGGTTCATTTTCATATTGGATGAAATCCCTAAACTAAAAGAAAATATTTAGCTACTGTAGATTAAAAAAAAAATCAAAGCTCAATACTGAAAATGCACAGTCTAATTATATGATAACATAAAATGTAGGAAACAAAGTGTTTAAATGTAGAATGATTTTTGAGATTCCATGAAAGGGAGTCAAATCAGCTTATTCAGTATATGGCTATAACAGAGAGCAAAATTTCTAAGAGAATTTTTTATAAAAAAAAAAAGTATATTCCTAAATAATGGAATAAAGGTATATTCCTAAATAACTCTTCATCAGGACAGTTCAATTCTACCAGAGCAAATCTGCACACAAGAGGACTATCAGTTTACCAGCAGCTTTCCAGCAGGACCTCACTTTGTATTTTGGAACCTCTTCACTTAAGTCAAGCTAAAATCAAGTTCTTGTAACAGCTGTGCTATTTACATCATCCCCTTAGTTGTGCATTGCCCTGGTCTCTGAAAATGAAAGGAAATGCACTACAGTAGCAACTGATGCTTTCAACTTGTCCCCACACTCCATCCCAAACTCATTCTCTCACCCTCTTCTCAGCCCTTTTCAAAGCAGGTAAGTGAAGCTGTGCAGAAGCTTCAGACACAGCTCCACTTGTGTGAGGAGCTGTGCAACATGGAGAGCTGGAGATGCAGGATTCAAACAGAGAGCTCGGCAGAGCCAACACCAGTTCAGCTCCCTATGCACTACCAGCCTGCCTCCAAGGATGCTCTGTTTCCAGAACTGAGCCCCAAAAAGAGCATCACAAGGAACAGATGGGGCATACTTCGTTTCCAAACACAATGAAACACCCAATTTTGAAGCAGAGGAGTGTTTGCCTTCTTAGGATAGATGCAAGGAAGAAATCTGGGGTACATTCACTGTTTGATTACTCTGAGGATCCTGGCTGAGAAACAATCACTTTGGAGCAAACCATTTACCAACACAGTGTCATCACCGTAACCTATTCTATAAATATCAATGCTGCACCCATATCAAAGACTGTTAAAAGAATATTTCAGAGTATACTATTCTGTTAGTTGAGTGAGCTAACTCTTCCAAGTACAATTCCATTTCAGGTTACAGTTTTGGAAACATGCATTCCAGGAGCATAACTGATAAAACTGTTGCTATAGGCACAACAAAGGAATTAAGCCATAAAACGATGATGAAACATATTTTAAAAGAAATGCAGATGTGATGTTTTCAGCTTATAGAATTAAGATGACTAAATCCATACAATTCAGCTTAAAACTAAATCTTCTGTCAACGATGCTGATGGTACTAAGGCACAAGGGTTTATTAATTATATTCACTGCTAAATTCAGGGCCAAGAGCTTTATGTAGTTTCTTCATACAGTGGTTTTCAAGTCTATTGTTGGTTGCATTAACATTTGAAAATTCAGATTCTTCACCTAAGCCTGAGCATATGCAAACACATACAAGCAGTTTGTCTTGCAGAAGAATAATGTTGACATATCACTCACATCAAAACCGCGACTGATAATATTCATTTAGTATATACATCTGCTTCCATGCAGGGAAGATAAAAAAAAAACACAGAAAGGTTGGAGGATGAGGGTTTTGTGTATTTTCACCCTTCATTTTATATATCATTATTACTTTTACTGAGAAGACATCACTAATGCATCTTAAATCAGAAGAGCTGTTGAAAACCACTCTCTACAAACCTCTAAATTAGCATTCACATCACCTAGAGAATGATGACATACCAATTAAAAAAAACTTCTGGGAAAATCTCAATCAATGCAGCCGATCTAAACTTGAAAATAATTCACAGGACTCTGATAATTATAAGCAATTAGACAATTTTTAAATTGCAATATGGGCCATTATTTTATGCCCTAATATAAAAGTAACAAAATTCAATCCCACTAAGTAAAAAATATTCTACTCTATTTCTGAAAAGAGCAAAGCATATTTGATAAGTATGGTCTAATTTAAAAAAATATACAGAATCATTCAGCATCCCTCATTGATACAGGGATAAAATTGTCAACATTGTTGTAAATATTTGCTCGGCCACAAAAAAAGTCTGAAGCTGCATTATGAAACAGACCAGCAAACTCAGAAAAGTGAGAACTCACTTGGGTGCTATTTCCTACAAAAAGGAAAGTGTTTAACAATGAGGAGAGCTTTAGCTATTCTTAGGTATCTGTGTGCACAGACTAGTAGGGTATTTATAACATATGTGTGTTTCCTCAAAAGGATAATAGATTCATGATATCTAATGTTGAACCTAAGAATTTTGGTTGAGAGAAAGGAGTTTTTTTAAAAACAGTTTTTAGTAAAATAAATCAGAATGTCAGGAAAAAATGTTTAATCACATTGACTTCCTTGAGAAACCAATACGAATAAAACAAAACTGAAGCCAGTCTACATTAAAGCTACGCTTGGGTACAGTTTTAAGATATTCCTTTATTTTTCCTCCCTTTTTTGGTCTTTAAAATCTGAATTTTCTTCCAAAGCTGGCAAACAACAATGATCATTGTGATAAGCATGATGAGGATGTACTTGTTTTTTAAAAGAGAGCAGAGAACATTTCTAGCAATATAATCAATACTTTGCTATGTGTAGATTTTCCTGGAAAAACACACCCGAAGATTTTACTTCAGATTTAGAAACTCAATTTTATAGGGAAAAGCAGAATTTTTTTTTTTTTTTAAAGCAAGCTAGGAAGTACTCACCTCTTCACGTAATTTTATCAACTGCAACATGAATGCACAAAAAAAAAAGATAAAAAGGAGAGAAATGGCAGGAAAGAAAGATCAGTTGTGTGACAGGATACAGAATTAACATTGACAATTTATCTGTTTACATGTTTAGCATTTAAAAATCACAGACAAACACATTAAAAGAACCTAAACATAGACTACATGCAGAGTTTTTTGAACGAATAAAGATCACTTTCTCACACTGTCACATTAAACAAAGAGAATAGTGTGAAATTCTCTTTTAAAGTACATCTAAGACACCATCATGAAATAAAGGGGAACGACTTCATAGAAGTCTATATTATAAAGAAAGAAAACAAGTTTACTGTTCTTCTCTTCTAAGAATGCACCACTGAAGAGGTTTTGTATTTACAAGTTTTCAGGATGTTTCTCTGTTTTGAATCTTGACAACTGCTTTCAGGTTTTACCTCCAAATGAAAATGATTAATAGTTCATGCTTTTGTCCCAATAAGTATTTTAAAATAACAAACTGTTATGCTAATGTCATACTTGTACCCACTCTAGTAATATGATCACCTTTGGAAGTAACATTATGTTAATAGGGAATAAAGCATGCCAGGATAGATAATATTTAGGACGCAGTATCAGAAAATATTTCACCATCCTTAGAAATACTGCGTATATCAGAGTTGATTTCTAGGTTTTTGTTTTGCTTAAGAGGCTACTGCAATCACACGGTGTTTTTATTTAAATTTTTGAAGTTTCTTCACTTTTCAATTTTATTCATCTTGTAAACTGGGCCATTTCAAAGCAATGAGCTCTCTCACTTCATTTGTACTGCAGTCTCTTTTCACCGAAGTCAAACCCCAAACCACTCTTTACCTGTTAGTAAACTCTTTTATAATAACATTTTGATTCTCCTCTGTAGAATATTCATTTGTCTTAAATATAACAGATAAAACAAGTTGTTTAATTCTTTAGAAACTAGAAAATGGATATAACTATATATCTGGTTGACTCTGTGTGTGTGTGTGTGTGGAAGAGAGAGAGAGAGAGAGACACAGACAGAGACAGAGACAGTACTGTATTCTAAACCACAAATATCATTGTATAGTTGAGGTGTCTGCCATAGTTTCTACAATGAATAAAAACTGAAACCTATGCTGTAAGAGACTATAAACCACATTCTAAGTCTGAAATTTGCATCCTCAGCAATTCAGGTCTACAACTGATAATTTTTAAGTATCCAAATATCTGTAACATCTGTTATAACACTTGACATATGCAGGCCAATAAACTAAAATATTGCTTTGGGAGAAACATGCCATGAATTGCTCACTATAAGTCTTTCTAAAAGTATCATGTTTACGATAACCCAGATTTCTCAATGCTTAATGCTGTTTTTGTCTCCAATTCAAGGAAGGCAATATGCATTCCAGCTTACTCTGTTATTTCTATTTGTAATTTGAAAAGTACTTCAAGTACAAAAGAATGAGATTTCAAATCTGTTATGAAACTTATAAAAAGGGTACAGAATCTATTATATAATACCTCACAGTGCATTTACTGAAAAAGAAACTTTTAATGTCACTCTTCCAAAAATATATATAAAGTTGTCATTACTTGTAATTAATACACTCATTATCTCAGCAACCACTGAGTGTATGAGTCAAGCATCTCATCATTTCATGTGAAAAGTTACAATTCTTCCCCAGAAGAAGTAAAATTCTAAGCTAAGATACCTGGCCTATCATATATCGGAATCTTTCTCTTTGCTACCCAAACATCATGGGAGAAAAAGGCAAACATTAATTCTCAGAAAGAGCTGATCTTGGAATTGATCGCACAGCTATTTCTTCTTTCTGGGGGCACCATTCTTCAGTTGACTATGATACTTAAAGGGCCAAAGTTTAAAACTACTCTTCAGCAATAGAGACCATTTGGGCCATACCACCCTGCCATAATCAATGAGTGTTTAAAAATGCTACCCATTTGTTTTTTCAATAGGTTCCAAACAAAAAACGTTCTATCTTGTTTGTGCTGCATGGCTGCACCCAAGCTTTACACCGGATTTGTAGCTAAGCTAGGTAATGGGAGGGTTTTTAATCTTTATCTTTTTTTTTTTTTTTTTTTAGTTCGAGAGTTTTCACTCAAGTAAACAAAAGATGGTCTATTTTTGAAAATTAACAATGCTTAGACTAGACTGGAAGTAGTGATTTCGTATTTTATCGAGTTACTAGCTCCGTTATAGGCGATATGAAAGTGTGCCATGCCACCATGTTGAGTTATGATAATCAACATCTTTTTTGAAACAAAGATTTTCTCCCAATGCAGAATTTGATACAAGAGGTAATCTGTTCCTTTGTGGGCTGAAAAAATCTGGTTTACGCTGGTTTGAACCAGTGGAATCTCTTGTGGTTAAGCTTTCTGCTGTGACTAAAATCAAAACTGCACGGCAGAGCATGTGAGGGTTCATGCGCGCGCGCCTCTGTATGTGAGGGACGTCACGTGACTCCCAGAACTACCGAATTTTTTTTTTTTAAAGCTGATAACGCGACTGCCGTCTCTGTCCGCATACAGATAACGAATAAATGCTGAACTCTATTAAACGCCCTTTACACATTATCGTGGGTCGAACACACAATTTTCTGAACTTATGATGACAGTCTATTTATTCTGCTATAAACCCTCAGCACGTAACGAACAGATTTGTGCCTGGTAATGATCTGCTCTGCCAGGGCTATATGAAATGATACCGACCTTCTTTAGATCTTGGGGAATTAAATTGACCGACTTCACCCCCTGGTCTGTAGCTGAAGTTTGACACACTTTATGCACAGCAAGCCCAAATCGGAACTTAAGAGAACCTCGCATTAAAAAATTAAGCAATCATATCTGGTGAATATTGCTTTACCACAAAAATTTCTGCACGTTTAGAAATATCCTACTCTTTATATCTTTTTTTGAACCTTCTATTTAGGATTTACTCAAATTTCATTTGTTCAGATTTATTCACTGATCAATGTAATTTTGCATATGGAAACTGAGACACTATTAGGTTTCAAAATGGGGAACATTTGCCCCATTATCATACTCCACTATGAAGGGGGTTTAATTCTGTAAGATTCTTTTTTTTTTTTTTTTTCCTTTTCTGAGAACCGTTTTCATGAAACTAAATTGAGTTAACAATTACTTAAGTTTCCACTCTAAATACAGCTTCACTACATTTCAAGAACTCTTTCTAAAAATTAAAATGTCACATGCAATGGAAAATCTGATATGTTAAAAGAATAGAATGATAATGCCTAAGACAATAGTCCTTGGAAAGACCCAACAATACACGAATGTGCAAAGTAGGTAATTTTGTCCCTTCTCTGTAAATCACGGATAAGCTATATTTGATTGCATGCAATGGCTATAATAGAAATGAATTTATACAAAGCAATTAATTTGGAATTAAATAAAAATGTGTACTGTATAAAGGACATTAAAATGCATTTGAAAATTCTTAATTTTTGAAATTTTAACAATTATAATCATGGCAAAAATGTTTACATATTTAAGAGTAAATTAATATACTTTATAGTTAATTGGCAGATCATAATTATGTATATTAACAGCCAGGTTTCAGATGCCTAAAAAAATGCATTATAAATTGGCAGAATGAGAAATAAGAGCTATGGCATTCACATTTGTCTGAATCCATAAAAAAGTCACTATAGGGAGGATGTGGATATTGCATCAAAAATAACTAAATAGCTAGTACTTAGTTCATTTTATCTATTTGCAGCCTTTGCTATTAATTCTTTATCCTTTTCCTTTTCTGACCTATAATTTAAAAAAATTGATATATATCCCAATTTTAGTTAAACAAATCTTGCCATTTTTGTCTCATTTTGTTTACCTCTAAGTTTTCCCTCTATTGTTAAAAGTTTATCATACATATCACATGGCCAAAAAGTTCTGAAAATCAATTTCTCAACAATTAACTTGAAAATAAACTTATCTGTGTACAGAAAAAATATTTTTCTATAATTTACAGGTGATCCTACCCAGAAAAAGCTGTCTTCTTGGCCACTGAGCTACAAAAATTAAAATGAAGATTCAAATCTTTTCTTCCTTTAAAGAAAATGCTTCTGTTTTGATTCCATAGTCTGAATGAATACTGATGCAGAATAAGGAGTTATTCTCAAGTGACCATTCCTGGTTAAGGATATGTTATAGTTTTAGGGATTTTAATCCCTATATTATGATAAAGAGCCTCAAAAACGAAACATAAAGGCTTCATTATGATATGGAAATTTTGCTACATTTGGTAACAAAATATCCAAAAAGTTAAGTGTCGTCTCTTTGAACTTTCAAATCTGATTCAAATTTTAGACTGAAAAGTTCACATAAGTAATAATCTAACAGTTTCACAGTCTCATGACTATAATTCATCATACTCTATTTATTGAAGTGACAGCTCCTTACAACTAAACTTCAGGCTCTCCAAGCACTTTCAGAATTTGTAAGTTTGATTTACAGAAGTCCAGGGAAAATCTCTGAGTAATCACTTTAAAGTGACAGGAATATAATTGGAGAAATTCAGAAAATATGAACTCAATCTATTTTTGTGGAATATTTTTCTTTAGGCGTTAAAAAAAAGTCATTCTTATATGTATATAAGGCAAATGTTCTAGGCACATAAAATGTCCATTAAGAGAAGGGAACATGCTTAAAAAAAAAAAAAAAAAAGGATCCCTGTCACAGTACTACAACATCCATTACAATAAAGGAGTCTGAGTTAGAAACACCCCCTTCCTTTCTATTTCCTCTATATTAGGCAGTAGTTTCAAATGAGGGAAAGAGCTGTAGCTTTTTAAAGAATTGACATGGGGACTATGCATTCACTTTTTTTTTTTTTGCAAAAAAATATAATTTTTTTTGCAGTAAAGATACAAAATAAAGCTATGATTCACTCAAGAGGTATGAGCAATCTAAATCTCACTTAAAATAGGAAGAAAAAATGTTTTGCTCTCATCCTCACATTATTTAATCTATTATATGTAAAACTCTTTTATCACATCACGCTTTTGTGTTTAATGTGCTCCTTATTTTTTTTTCCCTTAGCTATTCTCACATTTCAATCAGGGAAGCTGAAATCCCAAGTCAAATCTTAATGTGTTTACATGTCTGAACTCAAGCTGATAACATCCAAATAGTGAAGGAGGTAAGATTTTTCCAAAAACAAACACAATCAGCTCAGTGATTCCTCTCCTTTTTTGGGGGGTGGACAGATGGGGGCCTTAATCACATAAGCAACAACCCTGTTTACAATATTAACATTTTAGTGGATAGTAATATAATTTCAGCATATATAAACTTATACTCTATTTGAAACGGTAAATACTATTATGCAATTTTAATAATGATATCAATATATTATGTTTTAGTATCTTATTAAAATTTTGGTTTACTCAATGAATGGTTTATGTTCATTTTTATTTAGACAGAGTAGAGACTTTTACTAGACCTGCCAAAGTAACATTAATAAACACGTTCAGGTCTTGCTTCTGAAGTTCCCTATCATTTATTTTCTTTAAAAGTGTCAAAGAGAATCAGTCACTAGGACTGTTTGAGACATTGTTAAAATCATCTCTACTCTGAGGTTCTTGAAACATTTTTTTAAAGTCATATATATTATCTACATGAATTCATGAAATCTGCAGTATTAATTCAAAGAAAGAAGTGGGACATTAATTAGACTCATGACACTACTGTGTGATCCAGTGAGAACTGACAGCCAAGTTGTAAGGCCTCTTTAAGAAGAAATTATATCTTAATTTTTTTGCCTGTGCAGATCTTAAACTGCAAAGACTTTTCCTTTTCCTATTACTACTGCTACCACTATCATCATCATCATCATCATCTTCATTATTTGACAGGGGCAGGACCTTTATGTGAGTATCCAAGTTCCACACTGGTGCTTACAATTTGCATTTTGGTGAATGTATTTTTAAGAAGCTACACAATAGGAGACTGAGCTGCCCTGTCGAATTTTGAAAGCTTACTTTCATTTGTTTTGCTGCAAGTGTTGATTTAATTATACTGCATTATTATCAAAGCTGCATTATGTACTTTTTTTATTCCTTTTACATGTGTTTGAGGTGAGGACCTTGGCTTTGTCTGCAAACAGTGTGTTTCAAGTTATTCCTTAAGTACTAAATAATAAAGAAAAGAGAAGAAAAGATTTTTTAAAAAGATAGCAGACAGTGATCACAAGGTAAAGGGTTAAATGTAAGATCTCCAAGAAACATTTTGAAGTTGATTAAGACTCCAGCTTTGCATTAAACAGTATCGCTTCCACATGAGTTGCTGCTAATACTGTTACGGAGCAGCTTGAGAGCCCAGTGTGCCAGTGACCTCCTTCACCCTCCAGCCACCCACCGGGCCTTCCTGATTAGCATTCTACCTGGTTCTCTGAGGAATTCCCATCATCCCCTAGGAGCTCATTCCGTACTTCGTCACTGTAGGCAATCCGTGACCTTTTCTATAAAACAAAACAAAAAGGGAGAGAGCAAGATGAACATTAGAAAGTAAAGGCTTCGAAGCATTACTGGTATCAACGCTGATCATCTCAAACCTCGAGAGCCCCCTAATGGAAACCTATTTGCTCAAATGTGCAAACCAAAGTTGTGCAAAGTTCTTGAACTTGAGGAGTTTAATGTAAATTCGAAGTTTTTTCAAATGCCAGTAATGGAAGAAAACTCTGCATTGTGTAAGTACTCTATTAATATTCACAAACGGATCAGAACTGATATGTTATTCCATGCAGAGTCATTCAAATCAGACCACAAAGCTAAAGGAAATACAACTATACAGCTGTGTATCTGCAACACTCACCAGATTGTAATTAAAACAAGAGTATAAGGGGGTCTTTAATATTGTGGCAGGAAATGGACTCTACAATATAGGTCTTTTAAAATCTCTAATTCTAGGATAATATTATATCTCCAACTATACACTGGAATGCCTGGAAAATAGCATATCCCTATTTCTTTCATTATTGTGATGTTACTAACCAGAATTTAAAAGCACATGCCGTTTCCAAACAATAATTTAAATGTCTCCAAGTCCTCTATAAAAATGGCCTAAGGAAAAGTAGTGGGAGTGTGTGTATGTGTACATCTGGTAAAACAAATTAAATTTCCCAATCCCAGTAAATAAAGGCAAGTAGGCTATGAGCCAGCTTTTCACAATTCCAATAAATAAAGACAAGCAGGCTATGGATCGATTTTTCACACACTGAAATTTTGTTTTACAAGAAATCTACCTTTACCTGTAAAGTCAGAGGGACATGTCTGCAAGCAATTCATGAATTACCTAAACATGCACACATTTGGAAAAGCTAAAAGGCTCTGAAAATTAGTTGTGAAGCTAGAGTGCCATCCTCAGATCCTACTTCAGCATCACTATTTCAGACCCAAATGCCGATTTACAGATTACTTTGCTGCCTTTTCTGCTTCTGAACTAACTAAGCAAAAACAGTCAATTAAAAAATGGCAGTTGGGAAACAGTAATCTTTTCCCACTTGGGGTCTACAGTTTAGCACTTAATATTTCTTACCTGCTCAACTGTGATATGAAAAATTATTGTAGTTTAAAAGGACTATCCATAATCCGTGAGCAGAAGTCAACAAGATTTTTAATTAGATTTTTAAACCAGTGAATGAGTAACACTGCTTTGCCACATAGAGATCATAATATCTTAAACATAAAATCCTACTATATTAGAATTTAAAAGGACTTTTGACAAGAAAAACGAATAGATTTTAAATCATTTTAAAGTTGCCTTTCTCAATTGGGGTTCTTTTTCTGAACCACAAAATACAGAAAATGATTTCAGTGACTATTTTCTCAATTCTCCCAAAGATGGGACATGAGAGAGAGTTTAGTTCATTACACAGAATAGAAACTTTAGGGCATTAAGGCTTAACCCTCTGGCAGAATCCAGTTGAAAAGGGCTGAATGGGGTATAAATAAAAATAAATTAACCTAGACATCCTTTTATTTTCTTAGAGAAAAAAAGATCAGTCTCGTGGAATTCTAAAGGTAGCTTTGGTTAAATTGAGACTAGAACTCTGTGGTCCTGACTTACAGCTCAGCACTCATTCTACTGCACAAAATTTCCTCCTCATTCTATTACCCTCTGAATACTCTCAGGAAAAAAAATATAAAAATTGCAAAATGTTGCAAAGGAGATGGTGGTATCCCCTCCTGCCCTAAGTCTCTACCCCAAGCTCCCCTTCCTTGCTACAAATGTGTATCTCATACTCTGGCAGTAGATAAATGAAACCAACCATGTTGCAGAAAGGACAAAATAGAAAAGTTAGGTCATTAGACTGACGTCAGTAATGACATCTATATCAGATGTCTTAACTATTCAGGAGTGATCCAACTCATTCATTTTTGAATATGGCAGACTTCTTACCACCACAAACAGCAGATAAGCAGCCAAGCAGGTTGGCTTCTCTTATAGTATTTACCGAAGCTACTATTAGTTAGCTATTTCTATTGACTTCATATCGTACTGAAAAATGCTAAATTACAAGGACAGTACACTTCATGGCCTTACCACAATATTTCAATCAAGCCAAACCTTTCTTTTGCCCATTTGGAGCTCCTCGCTACGGTAGTTTCAAACTAGCTAGCAAAAGTATTTTACAGCATTAAAGGAAATGAGAACCTTTAAACAGGCTGTGGTATCAGAGCTGCCTTTTTAATTATTCATTTCATCACTATGGGGGACTAAAACATTCCACAGTATGCAAGAATATCATATGGAGATTGTTTTTATTTTTCCCTTTTTTACCAAAATACCAACAAATTGGCATAGATTGTTTAATTACATTATATTCTTATTTTGATTTGATGTACTTCAAAAGAAGAAGAAAATTATAAACATGTATCCCTAAATATCTAATCTTGTTTTGGTTAGAATCCATTGCTTTTAAAAACCAGCAATTAAGGGTGTACATGCTCAGCAACAGAGAACTAAAGATTTATCCACAGTTGAAGGGTGGTCCCTATAAATGTCATTCTTTACCATTGGGATGGTTAAAACTGCTCACTGGGATGGCTTTCTGGATGTAATTAAGCAAATGATATGCTGAGTTTATAAAATGTTCTCTGATAGGACTGACTTCCCTTAAAATGTTCTTCTGATAGATTGAAAAGACAACTCATTTCAAATATCAGAAATAGTTCCTCATGAAAATGACACAGCTAATGCTGAAAACTGAACTCTTTACACTCAAGTATCACTTTATACATTATTTTTAAATTAACACTTTGCTTTACTAAGAATTATATTTAAATGCATGACATTGGTATTTTCTCCTAAATTTTTATGGTTTGAAATTTTAAATAAGCTGATTTTAATCAACTGTAATTTAGCCTGCACAATCATCACTAAACTAACTGGATACCAAAAAAAGGCCAATTCCTTTGAATGACAAACTGCTTATTTTATGGAATTTTCCTCCTAAATATCAATAAAATATTTTACATTTTGTGGAATTTTTTAAAAACCTCACTCTACATTGCTAAGTACTATGTCATACTTTAATTTGGCAGACTCAAAGCTAATGAAACTGAAACACCTACTGTATCTTTATAAACCAACTAAAATATTTTTTGCTTTATTATCAACTGTATAAAATCTGTACTTTAGCCAAATGCAAGCATGAGAATTTGAGCTGGAAATGTCACACAGTCAGCTACAGTTTGAAGGAACCCAATTCATAATGCATTTTATAAATAGTTAATGACTTCTATACATAAGCTAACCAGGCAAATCAAGAAATTGTCAACATTTTTAGTCTTAGTTGTCAGTTACTACTGTCTACTGGTGCTTTATATGTGGCTTCTGGAGAAGACAGAAGCTCTCTGCAGTTTGTAATCTATTGCAATTTCAGGTCTGTACCATAAGGATGGAAAAGCTTCAACTGACAATATCTGCCACACACACACACACACACACACACACACACACACACAGTTAAATACAAGGACATTTCTCACTTTTAGTTGTGTATTTTTGTAAAGTTTATTCCTTCTAACTTATATGCTTAGGTAGACGAGACACAGTTGGACAGAGAAATCTACAGACCATATATGAACCATAAAAAAAATGACAAATTAACAACTGATTGTTATCCCTAGGACATGATGCACAAAATTTCAATGGTTATTTTAAACTGACGACAAAAGTGAGTCTTTGCTTATGAAAGCAAGAATTTCAGACTCCAAGCAGTTTTTTACTTGATGAACAGAACGTCTGCATACTGATTGGCTGATTCTCTCAAAGCCAAGTTCAAACAGATACACTTGTTCAGTTCTCTCTGGAAATTTGGCTTGAAACAATCTATCTACTTGATCTTAACATTTCCCAACTGAACTGAATGTGTTCCTGGACAGGCACTGCTAAACTAGAAACAAAATGAATTAACTTAGTTTAAACTAATTAAGAACTGTAATCTGTGTACCATCTCCTGTAAGATTCTACATGTGAAACAGGGTATAGGTAACCAGAATGAGGATTCTAGCACCCACCACTAGCATAAGCATAACAATGAAGTTGGTTTATTACTAGAGCGTATATGAGAATTTAATTTCCATGGCGTGCACATGGCAAAGCAATTGCTTAAATTGCCTCACCTGGGAATTTAATACAATGTTATCATCAGACCAGCCACACTGTAAATAGATTTATAATGCTTTCCATGTGCTGCACTCTGTTGCATATGAATTAAGTAATGATCTGGTATTACAATAAAATCAGCTAGTTCCCACACCTGGCAGACAGGATATTTCACTAAATTAATACCCATACAGCTACATCACAAGGCATGGGAGAGGAAACAATCTCTAAGGCATTCGATTTGAGTTTTACATGGGAGGCAAACACTCCAGGGTTATGAAGAATGTTACTATGTTGAATGGGCTGCTTAAGACAACATCTGTATTACAGAATTAAGACTTTCTCATTCCCATTCAATTTTGGCCTGATTTTCTTCATTCAGTACTTTAATTACTAATCAGTAATCTGCAACATTCACAAACACTAAGAAAGCCCTTTATTCTAATCTATGTGCTGCAGACAGCCAAATAATTGATACTAAGTGCAGTATGGTTTTGGTAAGGAATGAAAGAACAGCTTGTCGTACTTCCTAATCAAATTGGTCTATAGAAGAAATGGTTAATAGACTTCTCCATAGGTCTAAAACAAATTACCCAGTCTGGCCAGACTTTTCCATTGCTTCTACCATGTCTTTCAGTCTCCATATATTTAATAACGCCCCAGGTTACCAGGTGACACACCTATTAAAAACTGTTATGCTTTCATAGCCAAAGAATTTAACTACTCTAAAGAATTTAACTGCTCCTGTTATAATTAACACTTTGGGATAGCTACAGAATACCGTGAAATTATATTTGTTAGCTAGTCATATAGTTGCTGGTACTCATTTCTTACCTAATTTTATCTGGTTCTAATTAAATAATATCATACTTCCGTAATACCCAGATGGCATTTTCTAAAAAGCATCTATCTTTGGAACAAGGCATTCCATTTTTAACCTTACTTCTATTTCTTTGCTGGTGATTTCAGCTTTTCATCTTCACTCTACCCCTGACCCAGGACTTAAAAAGCCTCATCAATCCAGGACAGGAAACTTAAATTTCAGAGAAAAAAATAAAATGGAATTTATAAAATTTTGTTTATGACCGTGTTCTCTGTGCTGTACTAATTTCTAGCAAATAGCAATTTAAGATTAAAACATACCATACTACATGATAGAGGTAAAGGTAAAGTAAACTGTTAGGTAAATGTTTGATCCTTGGAAAGTTGTTAGGATGACAAAGCACAGGGCACTGAGTGAAAAGAACAGAAGTAACATTTCAGTACGTGATCTTGGTCAAAATTAAGTTTTCTGAACATCAGTTCCCTCAATCTCTAAAAAAGTGGTGACAATATTTATTTCCCAGGGCTTTTGTGAGGATTTAAATATTATAAACAAATGGAAGCCTATCATAATACCTTGGATGTGATGACCCTGCAAAGGATGTTCAACTAAATATTAGTTGATAATATTGGAAAGGATGCAATAAAACCAGTACACATACATGACTGAGAGTATAAATTAGTGCATCTTTCGTTGAAAATGATTTGCCAATATATACCAAAAGTTGCTTTAAAAAATTCTATTATTTCATCCAGTAATTCTACTACTACATTGCTTTGCCCAATTTCCTATTTTATGGTTCCACAATTTTTGGATGACTTTCAATGATAAAAAACTTTCCTGCATTTCTTTAACGCTATCAGACAAAGTAACTTCCAATCTGTTTCGTCTAAGTAGTCATTCCACTAAACATGGCTTGCTCTTGCTCAAGGGACTGTTTAGAGTTAAAGGTCAAACTCATTCACTGGAAAGTGCACATGCCACATGTCACCAATACTGTAGCGTTAATAAAGGGAAAGCACACTTTCTATCTATCATAAACTCATGGCCAATGGACCATATGCAAGCCACCAGAGAGAAAATACTAACACGCCCTGCTGCTAGGCTACCAGCAGTTGGAAAAGCAGGTTACCGTGCGAACACTAAAATAACCCATTGCTCTTGAGTATGTAATACCAGAAATTTTTTTCAAAAAAGTACAATTACAAATGTCTTTCTATTATAATCATTCTTATTTACTATTTTTGCTTGTACTTTCAAAACATTTTATGTGTTTGAAATGGATATTTATGTTTTGGCTATAAATAATAAGATAAATCATACCACATTTTCTCCTAATTATTTTTTTAAATTTAGCTTTAATATCACATGTGAATATTTATTTCCATATGATGAGGTTATATCTGTATATATACACATATAGACTCATACAAACCCATATGCAATCCATATGGAATGACTCTATTTATGTTTCACAATGCTAGAATGGACTTTTATTTATACTAGGAACTCTGACCACATTGCCACTACATCATTTAATGATTTGCAAAACAGAGAGCCCAGAAATGATGTAACTGCACTTCTTCGTTTCCTCCTCCAGCATTTCTAAACTTACGCCTGAAATTTAACATTAGTGCTTCAAAATGCAACCTGAGTTAGTTAGAATCATGGCCCCACTTGCTTGCATATGTTTATAGTTTACAACTTTGACGCTGCTATTGAACATAGTGTGTCTGTGTCTTATATCATGTTAGTTTGTCAATCAATAATTAAGTTACTTCATTCAGAAAATCAGCTCATGATAGAATGCCCAGATGTTGTTGTCAACATCTGGAACAGTGTAAGTATGCAGTAGAGGAAGTCTAACTCTTTACAGTCTTTCTGAATATAAAATAACTCCACAGACTGTACTTGAAATAATCAAAATGTCAAAATGTTCATTATTTTGTTTGATAATGATATATAAATACCCTATACATTCCCACTGGAAAATGATACTCTGATAAATGAATGCTATATAACAGATGCTTTATATTTTTAAAAGAATTACTGAAATAAAGTATGTAGATTTATATAATTAATTTGTATCTAGGTTTCCCTATGTAATCTGCCTAGCATTAGGAAGGAAAAGTGATTCATTCATTGAAAAT
Organism: Balaenoptera musculus; assembly: GCF_009873245.2. Lineage (NCBI taxonomy): Eukaryota > Metazoa > Chordata > Mammalia > Artiodactyla > Balaenopteridae > Balaenoptera > Balaenoptera musculus. The sequence goes on from NC_045800.1 coordinate 17,822,342, forward strand.
CCATCCACAGTCGTAGTTTCAAGTGATCCAGACATCCAAGAACAAATGATCTTGAGGATTCTATGTAACTGTCACTGAGGATATCACATAAATGACAGAATCTGATAGTTGACAGTGACATGCAGCATCATCTAAACCAGCCTGCTAACATAGAGATGAGAGGTTCCAAGCCAGATGGGCGATCTACACAAGGCCACACACCTGGGAAAGACCTGGCAGAAGAAGGACGGAATCCGTTTCCCAATGCCAGTGCTCTTTTCACTTTACCAGACCACCAAGACAGGCTGGGGGTGTCTTATCACCCATTCCCCAGGGCAAGGTTGGCTGTACCATTCACCTAGTTCTATGAATGTATCATCAGCTATAAAGTTGATTAGTCTGTAGATTTTGTTTCTTGTCACCCTCCTCCAAAACAAACAAACAAACAAATCTTTACTTATACTTTGTGTTAACATCTGGAATATTGACAACAATAAATTTGAAAGTCCAAGGGTGACACATGCTTAAGGTAGAATGTTTTATTTGATAGAAAAAAGTGTCTAATCTCAGTTGGTGAGTCACAACCACACCTATGGGTGTAACTGAGATACGTGTCAAGATGAATCTTCAAAGGCTACATCATAAAGCAACAATAATTTACCCTCATGGCAGAAGAGGAACCACACCAGTTATTAAGATGTGCTAAGAATTATCTGCTTACCCGTGAGATCTGGTGACTCCCAATTTATCTACTCTAAAATTCTAGCTTGGGACCAGCCATCTCATAAGCAAACAATTTTTACAATATTTTTTTTTCTTGGTACTTACTTTTGGACCCATGTTGTGAGAGATTCTTCATTAAAGAATATGCTGTGTTACCTTGAGTTTACAGTGCTCATAATTCAGAGGTATACAATATACCTTTTAATGCTTTATGAATATAGCCAATATAACTGTGATGCTTAGCCAATAAAACAAAACTATTTTAGCCCAAATTCTCTACGGAAATATTTTGAAGATTACTTCTATACCTGGGTGACCCAAAACTATAAAATATGATTAAGTAAATATAAATATTCATACCTGATTCATAAACATGTTGTGAATCTAAAAGATTCTCCATTTTCAGTTGAACAGAATAAAATCCTGCCTACTGAGGGGCTTTGCTTCATCAAGTAAATGTTCTTTCTCTTCTATCTTCAATGTGTCACTCTCTACTGGTTCTTCCCTTTAAGAATACAAACATTTTTAAGTGTACCCCAACTTTCAATATTTTAAAAGGTTATTTTACCCTATACTACACTCCCCAGCTAATGCCCAACTGCTCTTTATTCTTCCTTTCCTAGCCAAGCTTCTCGAAAGAGTATACTACAAGCACTAACTACACTTATTCATGTCCCAGCAGCTTATCAACTTCCAACAAACTGGATGTTTTCCTACCACGCCACAGGACTCCCCAGGAACACCAATGACTTCCTAGTTGACAAAATCATTTTAAAATAACTTCTTTAGAATGGTTATAGATTTCTAGAAAAGTTACAAAGATAATACAGAGAGTTCCCATATAACCTACACCTAGTTTCCCTTATTATTATTTTTTGATGTTAATATTATTCTTTTTTTTATTGGAGTATAGTTGTTTTACAATATTGTATTAGTTTATACTATACAGCAAAGTGAATCAGCTATACGTATATATGTATCCCCTCTTTTTTGTATTTCCTTCTCATTTAGGTCACCACAGAGCATTGAGTAGAGTTCCCGGTGCTATACAGTAGGTCCTCATTAGTTGTCTATTTTATACATGGTATCAATAGTGTATATATGTCAATCCCAATCTCCCAATTCATCCTACCCCCCCCTTCCCCATTGGTATCCATACATTTTTCTCTACGTCTATGTCTCTTATTATTAACATCTTACATTACTGTGGTACATTCGTCATAATGAATGAATCAATTGTTCATTATTACACATTATAAACTGAGGTCCATACTTTTTTCAGATTTCCTTAGTACCTCGTGTTCTTTTTCTGTTCCAGGACACCATCCAATATCCCACATTACATTTAGGTGTCATGTCTCCTTAGGCTCCTCTTAGCTGTGACAATTTCTCAGGCTTTCTTAGTTTTTGATGACCTTGACACTTTTGAAGAGTATTGGTGTTTTGTAGAATGTCCCTCAATTGGGATTAGTCTGAGGTTTTCCTCATGACTAGACGGGGGTTATAAGTTTTGGGGAGGAAGACCACAGAGGCAAAGTGCTATTTTCATCAACATCATATCAAAGGTACGGACTATGAACATGATTTATCACTGTTGACGTTGACCTTGATCACCTGGCTGCAGAGATGGTTATCAGCTTTCTCCATTGTAAAGCTACTCTTTCCCTCCTTCTTGTACTGTGTGCGCTATGCACAGCCCCCACTTAAGGACTGGGGAGTTGTGCTCCACCTCCATGAGGAAGGAGTAGCTACAGAAATTATTTGGCATGGGAGATCTGTCTATTCAATCATTAGTTGGTATCAGGATGAACTCATGGATATTTATTTTATACTTTGGTTTATAAGCCAATACTACTTCATTAATTTTGCTGCACAAATTGTACCAACTTTGGCTCCAATGGCCACTTTTCAGTCCCTTTTTCATTAGACCTCTCAATAGCATCTGACATTGTTGCCCACTTTCTCCTTAGCAGTTACACCACCACCCTCCTATCCTTCTGGTCTCTCCTTCTCAGTCTCCTTCATCGTAACTGCTCTCTCTGTATGCCCTGGGTCTCCATCCTTAGCCCTATTCTCACTCATCTGTTTGATCTCATCTACACCTGTTGTTCTAACCACCACCTAGAGGCTGGCAAAGACATGTTTTCTGCATAAATCTAATTCCTACTTGGTGCCTAAGATAATCAAAAGGCAGCTCAGACTTAACACAGGCAAAGTGGGGCATTTTCTTTCTCCTATATGCTGCTCCTCCTCCTGTTTTCCATAATTTGAGGTATGGTGTTACCATGTACATAGTCAACGCAGATATAATCCTAAAAATTTTCCTACTCTCTCCATTATTCTCCAAATCCAATCACCAAGCCCTATGGATTAAACCCTTATTTTTCAGAATATCTACAACTGGGGCCCTTAGCCATATTTCCAGGATGTCTGTTACCTTATGCACTAGTCCCAATTCTTTCCCCATAACTGTTGTTACCACATATTTCATCATTCTTTTTATCTATGAATTATATTTGACAGATACTTGTATGGAAAGACTGACATGTTTTTAGGCAGAGGTAAGCCAACAGGTACAAATTCTCAGCGCCTCATCTTGGGGAGTAAAGGAGACCTTTTCAACCCTATCTGTAGCAGAATATCAAAGCTATAAAAGTATCATTGTCTAAAGATATAACTTATTTCAGAGTAGGCATGTTAAAATAGAAAGCAAATTCATTCGACAAAAGCCAATACACTATGGGAAAATGCTAAGCAGCAGACCTCTCTCCAACTTCATAAGTCAAGACCACATTTCTCTTTAATTTCAAATGTAGGCATATGTCATATCAGCTATTGTACTGTTCTCCTAAGTTAGATATTTCCAATTTTCATGATGTAGAAGCTAAAAGACCACCCTTTCAAATGAGATGATGTGCATGCACATTTCTCCTTTGTTTGTCTGATTTGTGGACCTGAGGAATATGGATTATTTCTGTTATCTGCATGAAGAAGCTCTGCTACAAGCCTGGCATTCAGTTTGCTTTTATGTCTGAGACCCCAAATTGTACTGTTAGGCAACAGAGGGCACTTATCTAGATTGAACTGTCATACAAATAGATTTTTGTCAGCCATTCAATTTGTATTGGGGAACATGCCAACAAAATCAAAACCCAGCAATTTAAAACAACAAACCTATCCTCTACTGACAGGAACAAATTGCTTTATTTCAAATGAATAAGAATTACTATAGCTCGCACATCCTGTGTGTGGGTGCTAAGAAAGAAAAATATTTTTGGAACTAATTCTGTCTAGTTTTTCTGGCAGTGGTCTAACATGAAGTAAGCACGAAATATGCTTAATACTAATAAACACACAAGAAAAAAAATGCAAACAGACAGGAATTACATGTTATCAGAGGAGAACGAGGCTTTCTAAGAAAATTCCAAGTCAAAATTCATCAGCTACATGAAAAAGTTAACATTGTGTTGCATTTTGCGTTTATTCTCTGATCTATAGTCCTTTGGGGAATGCAGGTGATGCCTCTGCCCACAACATAGTCAATCTGAGAAGTAAAACCATCACTCTCCCTGAGCCTAAATAGTCAATCTGAGAAGTAAAACCATCATTCTCCCTGAGCCTAAACTGATTCTGGCTCTGTGTCTTCAACACTCACAAAGAATAACTGAAAACTTTAGAGAACTGACCTCATCACAGTTATACCCAATCACTTCCATATCTCAGACTATTTGGAAAAATAGTCAGAGGATCTATTATAAGTTGGTGTTAATCTTAGACATTAAAGATGTTGATAAATTACATCAGTAAAGACAAAGTAATAAAATTTTCACAACTTAAAAATTACATCAATTTGCCCATCAGTATATAAAATAGTTTAATCCCCTCCCCTATTATTTTTATTTGAGTTGAATCCCGTTCCCTTTTCTATAAGCTGCATCTTCATTCTGGAACTTCTGGAGCTACTCTTTCAGTGAAATTCATTCTTAGACTAGTAGGATCAGACACTGCTGTGAAGGAAATAAGCAAACATGCAAATTCAACCCTGGGAATCCACATCGAGCTGACACAGAAAATAAACAAACATACAGATCAAAAACTTCAATTGAACCAATGTAATTTTACTAAATAGAAATCTAATTAGTTCAATTACTTAAATGCAAGCATTTACATTAGAAAATGAGTTCTCTTCAATCAAAATTATGTAACAAGAATTTAGCACTTTACAAAATTCTGTAATATGTCACATGACATAGCTATAACTTTTTATGTTGTAGCAACGGGTACTTATGTCAAGACTTTAGATTTTATTAAAGGACAATCTAAAAAAATAATAGAGTCCAGATATGACATGAAAAGAACCTCATGAATGGTAGTTAAAATAGATAACAGGACAAAAGCAAGGTAAAATATAATGCTCCAAGTGGCCTCTACATTTTGGTAAATGATAGAACTATCTGAGAAAAATTATTTTTACTTTGAAGAAAGTTATAAAATTACATTAATTTAAAAACATGAACAGATGCATGATGTATGCAACTTACTTTCAAACAGTTCAGAAAAAAATAGACATACGTAGAGTTGAAAAGATCAATAGAGAAAGCATACAAAAATGATAAAGCAAACAGTACAAAATGTTAATAGGCAAATCTAGGTAAAGGGAATATGTATGTGCTTTGTGCTATCCTTTAAACTTTTCTGAAAGTTTGAAATTAGTTCCAAATAAAAAGTTTAAAGTGATTAAAAAGTATGAAAAAGTTAGTGGGATAAGGAGATAGAGGCTCTTGCTAAGCTAATTTTCTACAACTAGCTAATGTCTGAGATTAGCTAATGTCCAGAATAAATCCTTGATGAGACAGGTAACAGCTCATGTTAAACAAAAGTATGAGACCATTACTCCTTTCAAATTCAGACTATTTAAACTGTTAATTTTTATTATGTACAATGGTGTTTGTTCTCTTTTAGTTTTTTTCAGTAACAATGCAGGATTACATTTGTTAGTTTTAAATCAGCAACGTAATTTTCTTTTGTAGTTCAGCTAGTAGAATGGACTCTAAATCATACCTGGTCAGAGAAGCTCAAAGTTATCAGTTCATAATGACAGAATATTATCTACCATTTAAAATAGTTTGGCGGTAATGTACAGTTCTTTTTTCTCTTCATTTCATTCTGAATAAAAGTGTTGAGGACAATGATTCTAAATCAGATTGCTTAACAAATAAATGATTTATTATTATTATTATTATTTTACAAAAATGCCTAGAGGATCCTAGTACAAATTTCACTGGAGTGTTTTGCACTAACTAAAGATCTTTTAGCGTGCTCTTAGGTCATGCTCTAATGTTCCTGAAGAGAACACACACTCTCACATAGTTAGACATGTGCCCACTAAACTTTGACTTGATTTGGCAATCAAGGTATTGCTGATCTGTCTAATTTTGACTGTGACAGCCCTGGACTGGGACTGAATGTAATTTCATTCTCTGAAAAGAACACAGCCAATTCTGGTGCTCTATAAATGTGCAATAATGATAGGACCTTAGGGCTAGAAGGGACCTTGAGAGGTCCTCTAGAGTGCCTTGCTCCCTGACGTCATGGCACACTGAATGTACCTGATAAAGACCTTGCGAAGGAGATTCCTTAACCTTCACAAAGGAGGTTTACCAACAGTCACCGATCACTGTCAGGAATTGTTTCCCTAAATTAAACTTAAATCTATGGTCCTGCAGTCACACATACAGTAGAGCCCAGCCACAGCTGCTGACCACACTTGGTGTAACACTTCTTCATAGACTTGAAGACACTTAACAACTCCACAACTCTCCATGCAGGGAAAATGATCCCAGGACCTTACTTCATCTGTCTAATTTTCTAATCCTTTAATCATCTGAGGGACCCACCTCTGAATTACCTTTAGGCATGGTAACCCCAACAACACTCAGAGATGGACATTAGTGGATTCTTCCAGATTCTACCATGAACCAAAGTGTACCCCATCTTACCATCTGTAAAGCTGAGGAGGCCACTCATTTTTCTGTTCTTTCTGATTTCTGCTCTGAATACATTTAACATTAAATTATATACACGCAATAATTTTTATTTGAGTTTTAGGGCAAGTTACTATTACTCTTTTAAATTTGTTTTCTTGTCCTTTGAAAAAACAATATGATAAATTAAAAAGATCTCCAATTTGGGCAACTGACGAGCCTGGATTCAAATCCCAGGTTCGTCCTTTTCTAGTTATGATTAACAAGAAAGTTTTTGAGCCCCTGTGTAGTAGCCAAGGTAAAGTTTATAAAACAACCAATACAGTGCTTAACACATACTAGGAATTAAAGAACAATAACTGCTCTAATCATAATAATAATTATTATTGAGAATGCCAGCAAGTCTACTCTTCTAGCATATAAAACTGGGTTTGCCCACCTCAGCTCTTTATTCTAAGATGGCCTCACACAACTTTGCCCAACATGGCCACTTCAGTTCTGCTCCCAGTTATTTATCACCCAAACTTCTGACTATAAAGACCAGATTGCCATTCCATTCCAGTTCCTCCTTGCCCTTGGGACTCAATTTTGCCTTCCATTTTTGGTCTTTTTTCTTTTGACTCTTTTTATTTATATCTGAACTTGATTTTCTCTGCTTTGACCCTCAACGTTTTCTGAGGATTTAGGCTCCCATTCACCCATTTGCTCTCTCTAGAAGAGCAAATACTTATATATGTGATCCCAGAGAAAATACTTGTAGATGTCATCCCAAACTCTGAAAAGAATTCAGACAGTAGTATAACATAGAACCTTCAAAGATAATGTGCTTCATTATGAGCACTTTTTTTAACAGTATGAGTTAAACTATGATTCAAATCCTGGTTTTGCTATTTATTATCTATGTGACTGAAGAGAGGGTGTCTAACCTTTCTGAGTCTCAGTCTGCATATCTGCATAAAAGAAATGAAAAACACTTTGTTGGAATGATTAAATAGGACTTGCAAGAAGGACACAGCTGCATAAGTTAACAGGTTCCCTCTAAGTCATCACTTTTCCCTCTCCTTCCCCTCTGGGTTTGGGTAGGTGGGTGAATAACAAGAACAAATATACTCGGAATTCTCCTTTCTTGGCAAAACTAGAAAACAGATATTATTCATAGATCCCAAATTATGTGGAGAGGTGTCCCAAAGCAGATGAGATCATGCAGAGCCACTTGATGACAAAATGCCTGAAGGATAGTAAGAGGACACAACCATAGGTGAGCTCAAAGAGCACCAACTAAAATACACTTCCTAAAGATGAGGGACTCATTCTGAAGCACAAAATCTATATGCTTCGTTTGAAACAATGGCTGTGGGAAGGTGTAAGCAGGCTACTGGCAGAAGCACTCTGGGACACAGTTTGTTCAGAGAAGCAGAGTTACATAAAGAATAACACAGGACTTCTGCTTCCCAAAGAATGTAGAAAAAGACAAGAAGCCATTGCTTTCACCTTAACAAACAAAACAAGCTGGAGAAGCTACAAAAATCACAATTTTTAGAAACGTATCAGAGAGCTGATGATACAAAGACACCTAACTGAAATACAGTCCAGAAAACCATAAGCCTTTTATAACAGAGAAGAGACCCATGGCTGTTCTCATTCTTGGTGGAGTAAAGGAAGTCTCCACAGATATGGGTAAGAAGAAACCAGTCACACTTCTAACTAACTATTTAAGGTTGCATCAGGGCTGGCATAACAGGTTAGGATTTCGAGGAACCTGAGCCACAGAGTGAGGTATAGGGTCTACCAAGCAATGCTTTCCTATGGGTCATTACTGAGTGCTCAGGGCATGGGAGGATTTCTGACAGAGATGCTCCCCTGGGTTGTACAAGACCTCCCTCAATCTTAAAACAGCTGGCCCTCTGAAGGTGGAGTGCAAGGCAGCAGAGCTAAGAAAAGTCCATGCTAAGCACTCTGGCTACTGTAGGCTAGGGAATGGGCAAAGGAACTGATGGAAACCTATCTGAGGCATTCCAAAATTCCAGCCATCAAAAGTTGAAGTAGGGGAGAAGAACAGGAGAACTGAGAGAAACCCTCTGAGGCGTTCTGGATCTTCAAACAGTATAAGGCAACTGCCCTTCTAAGGCTTGATTTATGCAGCAGGGCAGAGAGGAATCTGCCAAGATACCGAAAGCCAGGGAGCAAGACTGGCAAGCAAAGAGAATTCCCCAGAGGCTCATAAAGGTAGCAGTGGGGCTGTAAAAGTGAGAGAGGGATCTCCCACAAATCAAAAAGATGGTGGCCCAGCTGAAAAGCAGAAAGAAGTCTTTGGAAACTCACCAGTGCTCAGAGCTCAAGCCCTGCTCACAAGGAAGATCCTAACTTCAGCCTCAAAACATGTGAATTAAGCTGAAGCTAAAAAAAAAAAAAAAAGCCCCCACACAGCCCAACTAAAGGTCAAGCTGACTTAGCCATAGAAGCCTGAAATAAAAGGGAGGGTTTTGGGGTGGGGGTAAGGGGGGGGGAATGTTTGGATAAAATTTTACTTACTTGACTCTCTTTTATACAAAATATCCAGCATAGAATCAAAAATTACAAGACACATGAAGAATCAAGAAAATATGCCCCATGGTCAGTGAAGCATACTCAGAGATGATCCATATATTGGGATTATCATTCAGGAACTTTAAAATAACTATCATAAAAATGCTAAAGGATATGGTGGAAAAAATGGACAATACACATGAAGAGATGGGGAATTTCAGTGAAGAAAGAGAGACTGTAAAAATGGAAATGGAACCAAATGGAAATGACAACACAAAATTACGGTATCAGGGAATTCCCTGGCAGTCCAGCGGTTAGGACTCTGCTCTTTCACTGCAGAGGGTGCGGGTTCAATCCCTGGTTGGGGAACTAAGATCCTACAAGCCATGCAGCACGGCCAAAAAACAAACAAAAAAATACGGTATCAAAATGTAATTAAAAATATGATATCATTAAATAGACTTAAGAGCAGACTAGAAACAGCAAAGGAAAGGATCTGTAAACTTAAAAGGAGATCAATGTAAAGTATCCAAACTGAAACACAAAGATACAAAAAACTGACAAAAGATAAAAGAAAAGAAAAGCATCCAAGAACTGTGAAATAATATTGTGACCTCACATATTTGTAACAGGAGTCAAAGAAGGACAAGAAAGAAATGGGGGCAGAAGAAATACTTGAATAAATAATGGCTGAAAACTTTACAGAAGACCATGAAATTACACCTTTAAAGTGAAGAAAGGTAGGGAGGGGGATGGGAAACCTGTCGAACTAAAAGTCAAAAGCTAGTGAAAATATCATTCAAAAATGATAGTGAAATAAAGACATTTTTAAATCAGATAAAACCTGAGAGAATCGCCCAACTAGACATGTTAAAATGAGTTCTTCAGACTTAAGAGAAATAACACCAAATGGAAATTGTGATTTGTATGAAGGAAAAAAGAGTTCCAATATAATAAATATCTGGGTAAATATAAAAGATTTTTTCTAAGTATTTGTCATGAGGATAGCATATGTAGAAGTAAAATATAAGATAACAAGAGTTCAAAGGGTGAGAGACAAGTAAATGGAATTCTACTATGTAAAGTCTTAAACTGTCTATGAAGGAATATGACATTGAAAGCAGACTAATAACTTAAAGATACACACTGTACCCTCCTATAGGAACCACTAAAAAACAAACACAAAGGGGTATAAATATTTAATATGGGAGATAGAATATAATATTAAAAATTATGTGATTTACTCAAAAAAGAAGAAATAAGGACCAAAGGAACAAAGTATATGTGTGTGTGTGTATATATATATATATATATGTAGTTATATATATAGTTATATAGTGATATATACAGTCATATATAATCAGATGTATAGTCACATATATGTCAAATATATGTCGTATACATGTCAAGTATACCTCAATAAAACTGTTTCTCAAAAAAAGGAAACAGTGACCACTAACAGTAGTATTATTTAACATTTTCCACGACTACTTACAGATGATATAATTGTATATCTCAAAAATCCAAGAGAATAAACTAAAATTGCAAACAATAAGTACATTAATAAGGCAGCAAAGTTAAAACACAGAAAGTGAAGAAGCAAGGTGTAGTATAGTAGATGTCATTTTTGCTGTCTTTTGTATGGCTCACCATTTTCTTGCTGTTATTTAAAGGGGGAAGGGAGAAGAATGTACAGTTGTATTTGCTCGTATATACATATATAAAAGCTGGAAAGATACACAAGGAATTAATAACAGAAGTTACCTAGGTTGGTGATTGGAGGGGAGGGTGGAATGGGGAAGTGAGATGGACAACAGAGGTGGAAGGGAGAATTTTCCCTGCACATCTCTGTAATCATCATAACTATCATTATCCTCATCATTACCAGCACCACAATCTCCAGCATCTGCTGGGTAAAAGGTTTCCAATAATGTAAGAAGGAACTCTAGTCATATTTTTAGGACTTTTCAGCACTTGCCTATGAGATTAAGAAAAATTCCAAAAGAGTGAGATATTCTGGACCATAGAGCAGTTTCCCAAGGGAGAAAAAGAAGGAATCCTCATGTTTGACACATTGAGTCAAGTGTCTTAGAATGCTGAACAGCATGCCACAGGGAGTGATCACACTTTGGCCCCTCTAGGAAGGAAGAAGTAATCCAACAAATCTTTTTCATTCACAATTTCTCTATATCTATGACATCAGACTTATATGCATGGGTGAAATAAGAAATGGTAACTGAAAACCCCAATAACAATACAAACACACTACTTCACGTGGATAACAAGCAGTAAAACTTTCAAAACCAAGCAACTAAGTGATAAAAGATGATTTCTATCATACACCCCATAAGAGTTAAACATTGATACAAGGGCTGTCCTCTTAAAAATCCCTCCTAGAGCCACCATCTGTTAGTGGAAAAAAAATTGGGAAATTTATTTAAAGAAAACATTTGCTCAATATCAAAATTTTAATTTTAGATTTTGTTAATTACAAAATAAGCACCTTATCAAATGGGAATCCTCTACCTTCTTAGGAAAAACAATAAGCAACACAAAAATGCGTTTGCTTTCTTTCAGGAATGAGAGAAAGTCAAGGCAATTTAAATTAAAGGCATACTCCGAACTTCCATAGAAACTCTTTGTTTTGTTTGTTCCTAAGGAACCAACATACAATAATATGGAAATCACTTGCTTGCAAGGTACCAACACTAAAAATACACACTGAAAAAGAAGTCAAGTTAGTTGTGTTAAAAGAAACAAAAGAAGTAGGTTTAATTCTAAACTACCATTAAGAAAAAAAGTGCATATAGTTGTATCGGATAGAGTTTACACTTCCTCGTAAAGGTCAAGATCCCTCCATTCCTGAGCAAGCTGTGGACATTTGATTCCAGGGAATGGAGCCAATGATAATGAAGACAAGATCATGCTGTTGTTCACAAGCAGGAGCTGGGGAGAAAATGAAGAGAAATGCATACAAATCTAGTCCTTTAGTCTCACTTTTAGAAAAATAATTAAAAACATGTAATCTGATGACAGTGGGTCAGCAGTCATGTTCATAAGAAATTCATCACATGTAAAAGTCATGTGCAGGCATCCTTCTACTATATCACATTTATCACATTGGTTAACCATTCAATTCCATTTGATTTAATATGTCCTTTTTCTTTCTTTTGGGTAGGGATTGTTGAGTAGGTGGTCACAGATGTAACTGCAAATACTAATCTCTCATTTATCTAGGACAAGTAAAAAGAAATATACTAGATTTTTAAAAAGTAAGGATTCTAGGAAACATGGACTGATATATATTTTGCTACTTCATGGCTGGCTAATCACATTATACTTATTTGTAAAGTAAGACTGAAGATATAGTAGAAATTGGAGGACATAAGATTACAGAAACTGAAGTAATATCTACCTTAAAGGTTCCCCCATACAAACTGCTCAACACTACTCCCCCCTCCCCTTCTTTTTTGGCCCTGCGGCATGTGGGATCTTAGTTCGCCCCCTGCATTGTAATCGTGGAGTCTTAACCACTGGACCACCACGGAAGTCCCTCAACACTGCTTTAAACTCCTGCATTATCCCTTTTTAGAAATACCTACAATTTTACTTGCGGCGTTATTTTAGAAAATAAGATGCTCACAATTCCCAACCAACAAGAACAATCTTACTATTCAATTTAAAAGTAAACTTTGATGCCCAAATTTTCGATTTCTGGGGAAATAAATGATAGCTAGCCAAAAAAAAAAAAGCTTTTATTTCCAATTAGTAATTAAATCACAGAGTTCTTGAAAAATGCAACTATTAATATAGTACTCTTAAAATATCAATATGTCAAAATATTGATCAGGAGAGAAAAGAATATTGGGAGTGATATCTCATTTATCAAGTCTTTCACTTTTTCTTTGTTTTTGTTTTGTTTTGTTTTCTTGTAAATGCCTTAACCTAGAATTTGTCTTAAAAGAGAATACAAAAAATCTAAAGTTATTTAAATAGTTTACCATGAAAGACCAGAAATATTTGAATTAGTTATAAAACTGAATATGTTATGATGACATAAAATAAGTATTGCTACTAGTTTTTGGAAGAAATTCTATTAATAAAGTCACAAAGTTTTACTGACCATCTCATGTTCAGACCAAACAAGATAACAAATCTAAATAATGATACTTAAAGTAGATATTATTATATTATTATTATTTTATCTACTTTAATGTTGGCAACCAATTTCAATACATCAAAGACTCTGAACAGGAAAAGATATCTTTCAGCTGGATTTGATTGGCAGACAAACATTTGACTTCCTATAGGTACCAGAAAGTCTCAAAAATAAAAGTTTGATCTAATCAGATTTACATTTTTTTAGGAAGTTTCCTCTAGACTCCAGGTAGAAAACAGATGGGAGGAGGACTAGCCTGAAGGCAGAAATCTTGGGCTTGTTCTTAAAGGTCAAGAGAGAAATCACGTGGTCCTCAATTAATAGACTGTGTGAGGATAGAGGGGAGAGATATTATGGAGGCAGAATCCAGGGGACTCAGTGACAATTAGATGTGGGAGTTAAGGCAAAGAAACAAGTCTGAAATGTCTCTCAGGTTTTCCATGTGGGTAACTGAGTAGATGGTACCTTAACCAGCATAACCAACATATGCATCAACCAGCATAATGAATGCAGGAAGAGGAACTGAGTTTGGATAAAACATAGTAAGTTTAATGAATTCAGGTTGGAACACTGTATTTGAATATCCATAGGGCTGGGACATGTGCAATGGACAACTGAAGAAAGGGTACAGTGTGCGATGTAAAAGTCTGGGCTAGAGACATGATTTTGAAGTCACTGGTATATAGGCAGTAGTGGAAGCTGTGGGCATACATAAAATTAACCAGAGAGAATATAGGGATGACAAGTCAAAACAACAATGACCTGAAAACACAGAAATTAAGGGGAGGACAGAAAAAGAATCTACTGAAGGAGACGGATCAAAGAGCCAGCAAGAGACCAAGGGAGTATGGTGTCAAGGAAGCCAGTTTCAAGAAGATGGGAGTGAATCAAGTACTACATAGAAGACAAGTAAGATAAACACTGGAAAGGGCCCTCAGAAACAAAAGTCATGTGTGACTTCATAAAAAAGTTTCAGAGGTATGATATCTAACACAGATGGGAGCAATACAACATAAAAAAGTTAAACACCTGAATTCTTCCTTATACATATTTTTTAAATGCAATATCCCCATTTATCTAAATGTTGGAATATTTGTACAGTATAAAGACAAGATAAAGCCACTTTTCCCAAAGCCTGGCTATTTCTTCATTTACTTGAAACCTTTGCTGACATCTAGCAGATAAATGATTGATTGCACCACCACCTTCACCCCATTCTCTTTGGACAAAACTCTACTGGATAACATTTTAGTCCCTGTGGTGAAAATAGAATAATTCAGGTAGACACACTTAAGAAAGACATTTATTAAAGTGACAGGTTACCTGAATAAAACACCTACCGTTTGAAGCAACAGCAATTCTAAGAAAATTATTCATCTGAATATATGATAAGATAACCCTTGGAAGTCACATGAGGAAAAAAAATGGTGGTTAAAACTCTAACTGCAAACCGAGGTCTACTCAATCTTTATTTAACTTGAGCACCATATGAATAACTCAAAAAGAGCCAACGGGGTGACTATATCTCACAAGCTTTATTTATTATTTTCTGTCTAGTTTAAATATATTTATAAATTACTACCATTTTGTTCCCCTAAATAGTCACAGCATATTTCATAATGTTTTTCTAAAAAGAAGATTTTCAAAAGTATTGCGTTCATTTGCTGTTGGTAGTGGGGAGGTTAGTTTACCATGTGCTTGGAAACTGTAGGTAAATCAAATACAAGGGAAAGAATCCATTTTCAAGTAAAATTAAAGGTCTTGTAGGATAAAAGAACAACATCATTAACATTTTATAAATCATACAATACTAGCACTTCAGAATTAGAATGCTCTTTAGGAAAAACTTAGCCTCCTGAGGAAAAGGCAAATTATGGTCTAATAAAATAGAAGGAGCATTTCTCTGGTCAGTATAAACCTGGTTGTGCTGGGTTTCAGCTAAGAACCCAAGTTTACTCTGAATCCTTGGACAGAAAGCATTTATATACAGTGCATAATCCAGTGGGGGAAGGACATATGAAAGAACAGGAACTATTCTGCATCATAATTTCCAAATTATTGAAGTGTCATTACATTATTTCACATCATTTAATATAAACAATGAGAGACTGAAAATGATGGTATGATTTGTTTTAAGAATCATAAATTTTAGGAGAGGGTAATCAATCATCTTTCCCCTTTTTCCATATGTAAAACTGGCACTAGTTTGTATGAGATTCCAAATTGGAGATAAACTTTAAGCTACTTACATATTCGTCTAGCTCTATTTTCTAGAGCTGGCACATACAATTCTGCTACACTCCTGTAGATCAATAATTAAATGGTGTCACTCATTAGACTGAGTATTCAAATGTGGCTTGTGGGCGTACAACTGAGGAAAGTCTCATGTCAAAGAAATTACCTCTTTTGGGGATTTGACCTAATTTAAATAATTCTTTACTCTGAAATTGAGCAGAAATTATTTAAAAATCAACTTAATTTGTGTTAAAAATAAGAGTAAACATATTTTTTGAGCTTACTATGTATGAGGCATTATTCTAAGAGCTGTGTGTGGGTGTGTACATATATATTAATTTACTCTTCACAATAACCCTGAGGCAGACACTATTATTATTCCCATATCACAGATATGAAAACTGAGGCAGAGAGATTAAATAAGTAACTTGTCCAAGTTCAAACAACTAATAAATGTTAGAGTAAGAACTTAAAACCTGGCAAAGCTTCTAAAATAAATCACTTTATATAATCAATCCAATCACATTACTCAAATGTTTCCTTTCTTTTACTACCCGCCTCCTTCCATTGCTGAAGAAAGAATAACCAACAGGCTTTTTTTTTTTTTTTTTAAGGCAATTTGTTTTAAACTTTGGTCCAACTGGCGGCTGTATGGTTGGAAATAAAAGAGATGTAAATAACTACTGAAAAAAACTAGTCAGTGGTCATGATCACACTTAAGTGCTCTACCCAAATATTCAGAATAAACTTAAGTTCTTAGCTGAAATAGTTCTCTGTCAGCAACACAGCCAGGATGACGTTGACCAAAAATTGTACTGTCCATTTTATCAGAACACAATCTGCATCATCATGACCATTTAAATGACTTAAAATTGGTAGTTAATAAATATCTGCTTAAGTGAAATGAACTTAACACTGAATTTGTTTAATACAGCAATAATTTTATTTTAATGATCTTCATATATAAATTATTCAATGACTATGGTTGCGAGTAACCAAGCCACGCTTTAAAGGGATTTGCTGAGAATACCCTGGTGGTCCAGTGGTTAGAAGTCTGCACTTCCACTGCCAGGGGCCCAGGTTGGATCCCTGGTCAGGGAACTAAAATCCCGCAAGCCATGCGGTGCAGCAAAAAACAAAAACCAAACCAAACCAAAACAAAAAACCGAAAAACATAAAGGGGTTTGCTGAACCTTAGTTCCTGCCACTCAACCTACAGGTTCTAGTCAAGGTCAAGAGTGTCATGCAGACAATCTAGTGGACACTTTTTTATGTCTTCATTTTATGTAACTTCTTATCAACTTAACTTCAATCAACTTGGTTGAAATATCTTCTTTCTTTAAATGGTCTCCTCTGTAGAAACGATCTGGCTTTGCTTCTACCTCACCAGTGGCTTTTTTTTTTCTAATTCAATTCTAACCATTCTCTGCTTGAACTCGAAATGCTATAATTCCTGCGAGCTTGGTCAAGAACACTCTTCTGACACTCTCTCCTCTACCTAAGTATTTTCATCTATTTTTAAAGGTTTAAAAATATCTATATGCTAATATCAAAATAGATCTAACTCAGTTTCTCCTCTGAACTCAAATTTGATATATCCAACTGGCTATTTAAGTTCCCCACTAGGATGTTTCATAGTAACTCAAATTTAAAACATCTGAGAGTAAATTATTGATTCTACAACCACTATTCTCCCACTAAACAAACAGAGAAATAAAAAACTGACATGTCCCACACTAGTCTTCCCCAACTCAATAACTAGCGTCATCCACTGAAAAACCTAGTTATTTAAGCTAGAAACCTGGGAGTTTATCCTTGACGCCGTCTTCAGTAATATACATGGGTTAAAGAAATTAAGGTATCTCTGAAAGAGACAGAGAAAGCAAATGAAGGAAAGTTTTAACAGTTACCACTGAATTTAAGTAGAGGCATATAGGCGATTATTGTACTCTTCTTTCAACTTTTCTGTATGCTTGAAAAGTTTCAAAATTAAGAGTTGAAGAGGAAATTTTTTTAAGTTAGAGAAAAAAAAGGCTTTGCTGAATTATTCCCTTCAGTGAAATGGACTATTAGCAGGTGGCCACTATTATTTGGCTAACGTTTTTAAGGCAAAAGCATGGTGGCAGAACACTCGGGCCTCTTCACTGCACGTAGAAAGAAACATTTCCATCATCTTGCGCATTTCATATATCTTGAAATGATATATATATATATCTCCTGGGACCTTAAGACCATTTAACTCAGTATTAGGGGAAAAAAAACCTCTGATTAAGAGCTTCCCAAGCCTATTTTCAAATTTTAGTTTAGCCTACTAAAATTAATCTGGAATATAATATAGAAAATGGCCATGGGCTTAAATTTTTAAAAGAAGCTGGTGTTAGGAAATTTAGAGCTTTAAATATTTACCTTAAAAAGGAAGAAGGGTCTAAAATCAATAATCTAAGCTGCCACTTAAGGAAGCTGGAAAGAAAAAAGCAAATGATACTTAAAGTAGAAGAAAGGAAATAATTAAGGTCAGAGCAGAAATCAATGAAATAGAAAACAGGTAAAATAATAGAGAAAATCAAAGAAGCCAAAGGTTGTTTTTTAAAAGAGACCCAAAAAACTGACAAACTTTTAGCTAGACTGATTAAGAAAAAAGAAGACAATATTACAAAAGTCCAAAATGAAAGAGGAGACACTCACAGGCCTGACAGAAATTGAAAGGATTATAAGGAAATATTATGAAGAACTTATACCAACAAATTAGAGAATTTAGATGAAGTGGACAAATAGTTATAAAGACATAAATTTAAAAAACTGAATCAAAAAGAAATGGAACTAGAATAGACCTATGACAAGTAAAGAAATTAAATTAGTAAAAAATCTCTCTACAAGGAAAAGCCCAGTCCTACATTGCATGATGAATTCTATCAAATATTTAAAGGAGAAATAAACAACCTACACAAAGAGATTTAGAAAATAGAGGAAGAAACAGTTCCCAACGTACACTGGTAGAGACCAGTACTACCATGATGCCAAATCCAGACAGAGATATGATAAGAAAACAGTAGACCAACATCCCTCATAAATATAAATGTAAAAATCCTTAACACAATATTAGTAAACCAAATCCAGCAACATATACAAAAGATTATATAATATCACAAAGTGGGATTTATGCTAGGAATATAAGGCTGGTTTAACATCTAAAAATCAATTAATGTAATACATCATATTAACATAACAAAGGACAAAAACCACATGATCATCTCAATAGACACAGAAATAGCATTTGACAAAATCCATCACTCATTTATAATACAGACTGAAAACAAACTAGGATTAAAAGGGAAATTCCTCCACCTGATAAAGGACATTTATAAAACATCTCAGCTAACATCAATCTAATGGTAAAAATATTAATATGTTCCCTCAAAAACTGGACCAAGACAAGGAAATCCATTCTCACTACTTCTAGTCAACACAGTAGTGAAGGTTTTAGCCAGCATAAAAAGGCAAATAAATAAATAATTAATTAAAATTAAAGGTGCACATATTGCAAAGAAGCAAAACTGTCTTTATTCACAGTTGACATGATCTTTTATGTAGAAAATTCAGAAGAATCTACAAGGAAAACTACTTGAATTATTAAGCGAGTTTAGCAAGGTTGCAGGATACAAGATCAATATACAAAAATCAAGTATACTTCCATGTACTAACAATGAACAAACAAAAATTAAAATTAAGAAAAAACTTCATTCACAACAGTATCATAAATAATAAAATATTTAGAAATAAATTTCAAAAGAAGTACAAGAACCATATACTAAAAACCTAAAACATTTCTGAGAGAAATTAAAGAACAAACAAATAAATGGATTAGAAGACTTAATATTGTTAAGATGGCAATTTCCCCCATATAGATCTACATTGATTCTATTCAATGAATCCCTATCAAAATCTCAGCAGACTTTTTCAAAGAAATTGACAAGCTGATTCTTAAAGTTAAATGTAAATGCCAAGAACCTAGAATTTTTTTTTTTTTTAAAGAACAAAGTTGGAGAACTTACACTATGTGATTTCAAAACTTACTGTAAAGCTACAGTAATCAGAACACTGTGGTACTGGCATAAACACAGACATATAGAACACTGAAACAGAACTGACAGTCCAAAAATAAACCCTTACACTATGCTCATCTGATTTTCTACAAAAGAGCCAAGGGAATTCAATGGGGGAAAAAATAAGTTTTTCAACAAATAGTGTGGGAACAATTGGATATCCATATACAAAAAGAAATAAATAACTGAGATACTTTACCTCATGCCATACAAAAAAAATTAATTTGAAATAATCATAGACCTAAATATAACAATTAGAACTCTAAAACTTCTAGAAGAAAATCTTTGTATCCTTGGGTTGGGCAGAAATTTGTGAGATACAATATAGAAAGCACAATCCATTAAAAAATTAATAGATTAAACACTATCAAAATTTAAAACTTTTGTACTTCAAATGACATCATTAAGGAAATGAAAAGACAAGCCACACACTGGGAGAAAATATTGGCAAACCACATATCTGATAAAGGACTTGCATCCAGAATACAAGAAACTCAATCATAAGAAGACAAACAACCTAAGAAAAAATGGGCAGAAGATTTAAACAGACATTTCCCAAAGATATATACATATCTAGTAAGCATATAAAGAGATGCTCGAAATCAATAGTCATTAGGGAAATGCAAATTAAAAGTACAATGAGATGTCATTACATACCCACTAGATGGCTACCATCAAAGGACTGACAATGCCAAGTGCTGACAAGAATATGGAGAAATTGGAATCCTCATATATATTGCTGGTGGGAATACAAAATGGTATAATCTCTTCAGAAACAATGTGGTAGTTTCTTGAAAAGCATATATTTACCAAATGACCCAGCAATTCCACTCCTAGGTAATTTCCCAAGAGACATGAAAACATGTTTCCACACACATGTGTGTGAATTTTCACAGCATAGTCACAGTAAAAAACTAGAATCAATCCAAATGTCCATTAACTGGTAAATGGATAAATAAAATGTGGTACATATTTATTCACTGGAATATTACTCAGTAATAAAAACAAATTATTGATACACACTACAATAGAGAAGAACATCAAAAATCTTATGGTAAGTGAAAGAAGCTCGATACATTAAATGATTCCATTTATACAAAATTTCTAGAAAAGGCACTACTATATACAGAGAAAGCAGATCAGCAGTGGCATGGGATTGGGAATGGGAAGGAGACTGACTACAAATGGGCATGAGAGAACTTCTAGGAAGTGTTATAAAACTGGATTGTGGGGCTTCCCTGGTGGCGCAGTTGTTGAGAATCTGCCTGCCAATGCAGGGGACACGGGTTCAAGCCCTGGTCTGGGAAGATCCCACATGCCGCGGAGCGACTAGACCCGTGAGCCACAATTGCTGAGCCTGCGCGTCTGGAGCTTGTGCTCCGCAATAAGAGAGGCGGCGATAGTGAGAGGCCCGCGCACCGCGATGAAGAGTGGCCCCCACTTGCCGCAACTAGAGAAAGCCCTCACACAGAAACGAAGACCCAACACAGCCATAAATAAATAAAATTAAAAAAAAAAAAAGTTCTAAAAACTGGATTGTGGTAGTGGTTGCACAACTGTATAAATATCCTAAAAATCCCTAAATTGTGTACTTATAGTGGAAAGTTTTATAGTATATAAATTATACCTCAATAAAGCTATTTTTTTTTTTTTTTTTTTTTTTTGGCTGTGTAGCTCAGCTTGTGGGATCTTAGTTCCCTGACCAGGGATCAAACCTGGACCCTCTGCAATGGAAGTGTGGAGTCCTAACCACTGGACCACCAGGGAATTGCCAATAAAGCTATTCTTTTAAAAGGAAGCTGGACTATAAGGAAATAAACTTTTATCTAAGAAAAAATCTAAAACTATATTAAAAAAAGGAGTATCAATTGATTGGAAGTTGCCTCATATACTGCACAGAATTTGAGATTATAAAAGACTTAAGAGTTTTTATATGTCAAAGGCTCCTCTTATACCTTACATGATTTTTTGTTGCTGTTATTGTTCTGAAAACCCTTCAGTGTCCACACTCTCTTATGTATCACATCCTTATTTTTAATGGAAGAAACAAAATCTATCAGTCCCTTAATTTATGGTATACTGAGTGTCGACATTTTGGATCTGATCTAAAGATCCTATATACTCCTTATTAACTAGAAAGTGGGGTGTAGACAGTGGGGTTGGAGGTTATAGAGGCTTCCTTGATGGTGGGGCATCTATGGAATACAACACAGCTGCATTTAGGGGCATTATGGCTAGTGCAGCAGTTCTCAGCCTGGACTGAACATTGCAATCACCTGGGAAGCTTTAAAAATCCCTGTGCCCTGGCTCCACCTAGACCAAGCGTATCCAGGAAGCAGTACTTCCTAAAGCTCCCTGGGTGGTACAGCCAAAGTTGAGAACCACTGGTTTAGAGGAGGCCTCAGAACCTTTATTTTCATGCCCAGCTGTCTCCTGGGAATGTGGTTTGGAATAGTTGGATTGTAGCATCTAGAGCTGCTGTCCAAATCGGTAGCCACCAGCCGTACGTGATTATTGAGCACTTGAAATATGGATAGTCAGAACTGAAATACGTTGTGTAGAATATGCACTGGCTTTTGAAGGCTTAGAAAGAAAAAAAGAATGTAAAATATCTCAATAATTTTTAAAACTTATTACATACTGAAATGATAATATTTTGCTTGGATCTATTGGGTTAAATAGAATATATTACTAAAATTAATTTCGACTCTTTCTTTCTGCTTTTTTTTTAATGTGGTTACTAGGAAATTTAAAATTACACGTGTGGCTGCCATAATATTTTTATTGGACGGTGATATTCAGTTTTAAAAAGAATCATAAAATCTTGGAGCTGAAAATGACCTTTGGAATTATCTAATTCAATCTATTTTACAGCTAAGGAAACTGAGGCCCAGAGAAAGTGACTGGCCCTACACGTCACAGCTAGAAAGTGACATTGCTGAGATTAGTCAGGTCCCCGACTCCTGATGTCTACATGTATTTCCATCACACTTCCTCAAGGATTGTTAAAACAAAAGCGCTCTATCATCTCCTCCCCAAAATAGATGTTTAATTTAATCCACCAATACTGAAAATATGTACTTTTTATAGAGCGCCTTTTTCCCTCTAGGATGTTCTATGTAAGTCTCATGGCTACAACTTCTCCTGACTTTGGTGCCATACACACAATGTACTACTCTTGGTGTCATAAAATAAAACAAGAAAAATATAAAAAGATCAAATCTCACATGCCACTTTATATAGGAAAGGTTATATGTCAAAGGGTACTCACAGAAATACCACAAAAATAAACCTAAGGGAAAGAAATTGGTAGGGGAGGGCAGGCAGGGGGGTTGAAACACAATGAAAGTAATACTTTGTGTTCCTATTTTAAGTGCCTTTCTCAATGCTATATGCATAGCAGCTAGAGGCAAGCTGGAAAGCCGCCAGGTCCTGGCTGCCAGCAAAAATTTTGTCACCTCCTTTGAACATCTGAAGTATGTTTACCCAATAGATTTCATTAAATTACACTTCCATTAGGAAGCATACAATGTTGATACTCATCTCAAAGATCAAAGGGATCGCTAAGAGGCATGTCATCCTGCTCCCCAGCTGATTGCTATTTCTGGGCCAATCAAGGAAAGGAGCCAGAACAATACTTGGTTAAAAAAAAAAAATTGTACCATCTCCCCAAGGACTACAGACTAAGAATCTGCAGCCCCATTATCAAAATGAGCATATCATTAATGACAATACTCATACAGTGAGTTATTTTAATACAACTCCTACACAACAAACAAGCTGGGTTTGGGTCATTAGCTGAATTTGTAAAGCAGTATTTCTGAGAGCTGAAAAACTCTTCAGTAAAAATACAAAGTTTAGAAGATGGAGAAAGTCCCATTTACAAATGCAGGAGAAAAATCTAGTTTCTATTAATTTCATTGTGATTTTAAATAAACCAACAGGTGAGCCAGAATAGAGATGGCTAATTTAATTACTGACAGGCTGTAGGATTTTTTTTCCAACTCGCTAATTTTTTTGATGGATGATTTTTAAAGAAATATCATAAGTACATTTTCTTTTTTGAAGGCAAAACTATTCCATTTGGAATCCAATGTTTACAGTGAAAACATTTAACTTCCAGGTACAAGAGATACTAATTTCAAAGGAGATAAGATTTGGTCATTATTTTTAGGAAATAAAAGCCAGCCATTACAACTAGGGAAAAAAATACTTAAGATAGGTTTAATGGAGTTTAAAAATACATACGGTACTGAAATACAGCTACAAATCCCAAATCCTTTATTTGACATTAGAAAAGGTAATTCAGCAACAGCTTAATGTTCTCAGCCTGATTTCAGGTAATGGGAACTCTTTTCTAGTAATTTTTATTATGAAGAATTTGCCCAAAATGGGATAAAAGATAAAAGGCAAGGTTTAGGCAACTGCTTTTTCTACCTAACCCTTTCTTCAAGCTCTGGTGGTAAAGGTAAATCACCCATTGATAGCCACAACACACAATCTAGATTTCAGCTGTTCTCTTTCAACCTGTAGTCAACCTCTTGGTTACCCATACTTGACACATCATATGAACTCTAATTATCTATCTTTTGCAATTAATCATCTGACAATTACATTTCCTGCACTTATAAGCATCCAGCTGGGAACTGAGTTTTAATCTGAGAGAGAAAAAGAGAGGATTCAGGTTTCTAACAAATTACTTCTAATTAACCAGAACCTTTTTTAGTCATCCCAATGTAAAGATGCCTACAGCTAATGGAAGAATTTATTATTTGCATTCTTAATGATACTTTAAAATTTCATTTAAATTTCCCCAAAGGGCAGCTCTGGAAATGCACTGCACTAACATTAGTTAAACAAACATTCTGTTTGGCAGTACACAAAGAATGCGGGGGGTGGGGGGTGTGCGGAAAGGAAATAATTTCTAAGGGAAAAGAACTTGCACTATGACTAGAAAGGGCAACAAACACAATTAAATAAAGCAGAGATTCAAGGCATACATCTTCAAAGTGGAAGATACAGCTATCTTCCAAGAAGTCCAGGAAACTGACAAGCTGAATCAGATAAATTTTAGAGCTGGAAGAGACTTTATGGATCATCTCCTCCAGTGGCTCTCAAAGTGTGGTCCCAGGATGATGCTTCAGCGTCAACCTGGAATTCTTTTTTTTTTAATTTTTTTTTTTTTTTTTTGGCTGCGCTGGGTCTTCGTTGCTGCGCACGGGCTTTTTTAGTTGCAGCGAGCAGGGGCTACTCTTCGTTGTGGTGCACGGGCTTCTCATTGCGGTGGTTTCTCTTGTTGCAGAGCAAGGGCTCTAGGTATGCGGGTTTCAGTAATTGTGGTGCACGAGCTCAGCAGTTGTGGTGCATGGGCTTAGTTGCTCCACGGCATGTGGGCTCTTCCCGGACCAGGGCTCAAACCCGTGTTCCCTGCATTGGCAGGCAGATTCTTAACCACTGTGCCACGGGGGAAGTCCCAACCTGGAATTCTTTAGAAATGCAAATCCCCAGGCCCCTTACTGGGCCTTCTGAATCAGAAACTCTCAGGTGGGCCCAGCAATGAGCCCTCCAGGTGATTCCCACTTACTGATCTATTGGTCTACTTTAAGAACTACTGGTCTAGTCTAACCACTTCATTGTCCAAAGGAGGAAACAGAGAGCTGAGAGAGAGGCAAAAGTTCCATACACAAGAATAAAATTAAATAATAACTGAGGAACTTAAGGTCTTTTTTCTTTTATTAAAAAAAATTCTTTGTTAATATATAAGATACGCTACTGTGACCTATCGCATAATTTCTGGGACTACTGAGCCTTAGGATCCCCAGTAGATCTTTCCTTTCACAGTATATGCAACTCTTGGGCTCTAGAGAACTCATAGACATTCCTAGAGTATTGGTTATAAGGTTCCCTACAACTTAATATTCCACAAATATTGAACCAACCATAAATGATGACCAGAGAGATATTCTTCATGTAGCCAGGGTCCTACATGACTTTTAAAAAACTGGACCATGGCAGGAAGCGCATTTAGAAGACAGAGTGGTATATTGGAAAGAACACTGGATACAGAATCAAAGAATCTTGGTTTTTCATTCTTGCTCAGCCACTGACCAGCTCAATGACCTTGGGCAAACCACCTTGTATCTGACTGAGGATGTGTCTCTTCATCTCTAAAACAGTCTTAACATCTAACTTCGTAGGGCTTCTGAAGAGACAAAATACAAACTGTCCTTAATACAGGTTTTGGTACGTAATGAGCACTCAATAAACATTAGCCCCTTCTTCCTCTTCCTCTTCAATTTAGAGAGGATGCGGCTGGAAAGTCAACATTCCCAGCTTCCTTTGTTTTCCGAGAGGCACTATCTAGCTTCACTCTTGAAATGTGCAGTTCTGTCTGTCTAGTCATCAACACACTTTCCGTTACCTCTCAGCCTTGCTCTCTCTTCCTGCTCTACCAGATATCCAGAAAGGTACTCAAGGGCTCATGAGTTGCTTTCAATATTTCATAAAGTTTAGTGGTGATCATATACTTAGCCAGTACAAGACTACACAGCCTAATCAAACATCAGAAATTTTGTTTGTTTAAGCTAGAATTATATGAACTCAGTTCTCTCACACTGATTTAATAAACTTTGACTTCACTCAAATATTTAAAATTCTATCTTCCTACCTATGTTAATCTAAAAATTATGGAA
The DNA here is from genome assembly GCF_009873245.2 of Balaenoptera musculus. Classification (NCBI taxonomy): domain Eukaryota; kingdom Metazoa; phylum Chordata; class Mammalia; order Artiodactyla; family Balaenopteridae; genus Balaenoptera; species Balaenoptera musculus. Next base: position 17,848,743 of record NC_045800.1, read on the forward strand.
ATCAATGTTTCCTTATAAATGTTTTTGATTTGGTTTTCTTGGTAGTGAAAAGACTGGGAAACATTAGTTTAATGGTTCTTTTGTAAAGATGTACACTGGAAGCACCTGAGACCCAATTCAGGTCTGCAGACCAGTCTCCCCAGGGGAGTTCTTGACTTGTGTTTTTGTGTGTGTGTGTGTGTTTTTCAAATACCACAAAGAATTCAATTGAGCACTCCTGGTTTTAACTACTGGTAATCTGTAGTTAATATTTTCAGTATTGGAAAAGGAGGAGCCATAATCCTGACTTCTGACTGTGACTGTCAGCTGCCTGAATGGACAGGATGAAGGCAACAGCAGTTGGGGTTGGATAATGCACGCTGTGAATTTAAAATCATGGGTGCCAATTTGTGAACAGAAAGGTCCTTTTGCACTCACCAGTGAGAAAGTTATATATTTTCAGAAACAAAGGAAGAACTCAGAAAATTTCTAACAACTTAAGAAAGATGGGAAAAACAAAACCCCATGAAGTATTTTAAACAAATACAGCTGCTGAGGTTATAAAACTAAAGTTTGTGTTGTGATTGCTTTGCTTTATATTTTAAATATAGAAGATTGTTTGCTTGGGGTATGATAAATTAAATATAAAAAATGTACTATTTTAAAGAAAAAACAATCTTAATCTTTTTTAGGAACCAGTGGACATGATTACACTCCTGTTAACTAATGTCTTTGGGTGTGGTTCTGGTTGATATGGGATAGCCAAGTCCTATATTTTAATCAAGAAGAAGACAGGCATTTTACCCCAAATTAGGAAAGCTCTGCATTGTAATGTATATTTAATAACACAGTCCAACTTGACTCTCTTCACTTACCACAGAGATTAGCTAACTGGACAACTATTTTTATTTTCTCTTAAAATATTATGAATAGACATGATATGCCTATTCATCTGTTAATTCACAAATATTTATTTAGAATTTATAGGCTCTCACACAGCACGAGAAATCACAATTCCTATTCTAAAATAGTATATAATGTAGTTGGAGGAACAAGACTAAGTGGAAACAAAGCATGGGTTCAATCCCTGGTTGAGGAATGAAGATCCCCACAAGCTGTGGCATGGCCAAAAAATAAATAAATAAATAACTACAGTTTTAAGATATATATTTTAAAAATTGAAAAATAAAGAATCACTAGCTCGAAAAACGATACATTACTATAGTCCTTAAAGAAGCAATACTGTAGAAACACCCCCTCTTAAAAAGTTTCTTAACTCTATCATAGTGTTTCTCAACCCAGGTACAGAGCATTTATAAGATATATATGCCTACACAATTCCCCTTATTCTAAGGTTACTTTACCCCCTAAAAAAGTGATATTATCTCTGATATGTTACTGTTTTAACAGATCCACACACATGCACTGAAGTAAGAGGAGATGTAAGTGTGGTAAAATCAAGGATATGCAGTAAACAGAAGTATGTGGATGTGGAAATTCAGAAATGATGTGGCCTAGGGATTGGCCACGGAGTCAAGGAGAAAAAAGGCCTGTGTGTAGGTTCGGAAATGATAGTATCTTTAATCTGATGTTTATTTCAGGGAACCTTAAGGGTTATTTATTCTTGGGGGTACATGTGGACCTGTGATATTATTTCTAATGGTTTCTGCATGCAATGACTATAAAATCTTACTATCTTGGATTTAAAGGTGTACACGACTAGTTTTCGATAGCATTTAAGCAGAAGAATATTCTTTCTTAGAATATTCTCCTAACTAGAATACCCAGTTCTCTTTCCAGCCTACCCACTGCTGTCCCATATGAGCCTCTATAAGTCAAAATTTTTAAAAAGTGCTGCACGACACTCTGTTAGATCTTAGCACAGACATAAGTGTGGCAAAGTGTTGTAAGAACTGCTTTAACATAAAGTATGTGTGGGGCAGGGAGGTGGGGTTCATAATGTTTTCCTTAGGCTTTCTTATTAACCCCAAATATTTTGTAACAGTAAATAGAAGGATGCTACAAGAAGATTCAGGAGATAGGAAACAACAGGGAAAATAACCTGAAGAATTAGAAAAATAAATACATCTGTACAGTTGCAATTGTTGAAGTAGGAGCATGACAGAGAAAAGCTCTCAAGCGTAAATCTTCTTGCAATGGCTGCTTTCAGCCGTACATGAAACAGTAGTGATAACAGGCTAAAAAATAATAAAAACTTTGAAATAAAGTTAAAAGATACACATAACTTAAAACTAACATCTTTTTCTACACAGAAAGGTTAAATTGTGAGGTTGACATTTGCATTTGTTACGTTGTCAACACTTTCTGTCTATCTGCATGTGTACAAACAATATCTAAAGATGCCATCTGCATATTTATACCAAAGGAGCTTATGAACAGGACCTGTCAGTGTATTTTAACACCCTTCCAAAACATCAGCTTTCATCAGATATAAACATAACATATTTAATTTATTAGTTTGGTCTTAATATAAAAAGTTGACAATCATATGTCACTATAACTATTGATAAGGCAAATAAGGACTACAGGAAAATGTCAAAAAGTTATTGAAATGCTTGCTGAAACACTACATCAAATTGTATTTATCAGCTCTTCTCTGCCAATGAATATGTCATATTTTCCTACAGATGGCTATTTCTGAAAAGATGTACCCAATAGAGCATTTCAGAAACTTCATTCTTAAAGCATCTTAATTCCCAGGTCTGAGAAATTTAAAAGGAGTCAGAACAGAGAAAAAATATATTTCAACACATGGCATTATTATTTTGCTCCACTAAAGTTAAACAGAAATTGTGCTTAAAGAACAATTCACTCTTGATGTTTTGTTGGAATACTTATATGTTTTGTGTGCCCACCATGTATCATGGATGTTTCATCTGAAAAAGATTTGCTTTAAAATTACAAATTCTTAAATTTAATTCAGTAGGCACTTATTGAATACCTACTATGTACAGCATTTATAAACTACTTCAGAAAACTTAAAAGTGGAACACCCAGTTTTTTCTCTTGAAGATCTTATAATTTGGCTGGAGTAATAAAACATAAGTAAGTGAAAATCACTAAGTCATTTCAGCTCTGACATGGAAACAGTGTGTACATTGGTACAGGTTAATAACATAAGTGCCAAGGCAAATGGGAAGTAAAGAAAATCTATCACGACGGAAAGATAATTAGAAAAGACTTCACAAAGGAGCTGAATAATGGGCTAGGTATTGTAGAAATGGAAGACATATCCATATGAGACTAACAGGTAAAGTGAGCCCAGAGTTCCAAAGCACACCTATTGTCCTAAACTGCATATAGAATAGTTTTAAAGCAACGTGAAAACTTTTGTTGGTCTTAAAATGCCAAGCATTCCCACTTTCAAAATTGTTAAATAACATAGCTCACATAGACAATGTGGAGGTTGACCCGCATTTCAGAGTTGAAGAAGCCAGGGCACAGGGACTTGCCCAGTGGCACTCAGCTAGTTAGTATCAGAGCTGACACCCAAAACCAGAACTTTGATGCTTAATCCAGCGTACTTTCCACTACATCACCTGCTTCTCTTGGTTTACAGCCTATTGGAAATAAATGTAGGTTAGTTATTGAACCAAGTTTTCTTTTTCTGGACACACTGGAACTAACAGAGACTTCAGTGACTCTTTAAAGAGAAATGCTATAAAGCAGTATGATTTAGTAGCTTTAGAGTCAGATAGGTTTGATTTCAAGTCCTGGATCCAAATTATGAGACCTTGGGAAAGTGTCAGCTTTTCATAACCTTGTATGTCTGAATTATAAACTGGCTATGAAGAATAAATGATATACAACATGGTAGCTGACCTATTAGAGGCCCTCAATAGTTAGTTCTCTCTCCCTCTCCCTTTAAAAGCCCTATCAGCGATCATTCTAGATTGAGGAGTTCTCAATCAGGGATAATTTTGCCTCAGTGGGGACATCTGCAATATCTGGAGACATGTTTTGATTGTCACGACTGGGGTGGAGTGGAAGTGGGCCACTGGCATTTAGTGGGTAAAGGCCAGAGATGTTGCTAAACACCCTGCAAGGCACAGGACACCTTCCTCCCACCCCCAACAAAGAATCATCCAGTCCAAAATTTCAACAGTACCAAGGTTGAGATGAGAAACTCTGCTCTAGACCAAAGAGGAACACTACCCATTACCACTAGCATTCAGTGAAAAGAAAGATCATATCTTTTCTGCCCCCAAAAGCAAGCATCCTGACTTACTAAAATATCAACATCAAGGTAGAAATGCATCAGATCCCCAAGTTTATGACATGGAGTACAAAAATATAATTGCCTTAATATTCCTTCATGTGTGGAGTCTTCTGACTATTTGCATGTGATAGATTTGCATGCAAATCTATATTTCCAGACATATGGAAAGTTTATTTCCCTAGAATCTACCTGAGGGAGGAATAATTAGCAAAAAAACCAAAACAAAAAAACCATAAATTTGTAAATATTTATGGATTTTGTTTTAAAATTGGAGAACTGAAAAATTCTTTAGGCAAATGTGAACCTAATGACATCAGTTTGTACTTTGAGATATTTCTTAGTACTACCTAGATTCCAAAAAGACATTAAAAGTATCAGGATATAGCAGGAGTAAGCAGATCACTGCATTAGTCTCAATGAACTGGCACCCGAGGCAGTTGCTGCCTGCCAGCACCTCACCCTTCTGGTACATACCTGGTATTTTCCCTCCCTCTCTTTTACACTTTTATTTTCCCCTGCTCCTACTTTCTCTCTTTTCCTTTTCCCTGCTGTCTATGCCTCTTGTCACTTGCCAGTGACAGTTGTTTAGCCCCAGCCATGACAGAATTCAAAAGACAAAATGCCTTGATTTAATGGCAAGGTTTCAATAATGCTTTCTGGGAGATGAGAATGAGAGTCATGGGCGTACTTTAACTGGCATTCTCTAGGCGCTATACCTATGTAAAAACATTTTGCAGAGATAGTATTAATACCCCATTTTGAAAAACATTTCTGAGGGCTCAAGAAATACCGCTGCTCATGCTCTATTTACTAACGTTAAAAAATATAGTTAGGGGCTTCCCTGGTGGCGCAGTGGTTGAGAATCTGCCTGCCAATGCAGGGGACACGGGTTCGAACCCTGGTCTGGGAAGATCCCACATGCCACGGAGCAACTAGGCCCGTGAGCCACAATTACTGAGCCTGCGCGTCTGGAGCCTGTGCTCCGCAACAAGAGAGGCCCGCGCACCGCGATGAAGAGTGGTCCCCACTTGCCGCAACTAGAGGAAGCCCTCGCACAGAAACGAAGACCCAACACAGCCATAAATAAATAAATAAAAATTAAAAAAATATATATATAGTTAGTATTTCTAGTTCTGCCAGGTTTAAAATCATTCCTCTTCAGAGTGAAAAGTAAACTTTTATTACAAAGGGACTGTTGTAGATGATTTTGGTCTCAGAAATTTCTCTCAGAAAATGCCACAATATGGTATATGTTAAATATCAGTGTGAGCCACAGTGCCATCTATGGCCACATTCCGTTTGAATTAGAAAACATAATTTTGCTACTTTGATAGTCCCTGAACAGACTAGGAAAATAGAAAGCCCTCTCAGCTATAAAATGCACTGACAAAAATCTCACCCCAAATCTATATTTCCAAACACATAGAAGCATTATTGCCTTAGAATCTACCTGAGTGGGTAATAATTAGCTAAAAAGATGTAAGTTTGTGAATCTTATAATGATAACATCTTGAAATTATATACTTTCATGATGATAATTTCTCTGACTGCAGAGTCTATAGCAAAACAATATAACCATAAACCAAGACTCTTCAATCAATTCACTATGTTTAAAGAAAACCTGAGAAAATAACTATTTTACTTTAAGAAACAGAATAGATTTTAAAGTAGTAATTAAAGGGACTTCCCTGGCAATCCAGTGGTTAAGACTCTGTGCTTCCACTGCAGGGGGCACGGGGTCAACCCCTACTTGGGGAACTAAGGTCCCACATGCCGCACAGTGTGGCCAAAAAAAAAAAAAAAAAATAGCAATTAAGGCTCAGGATAGTATTTTTTTCCTAATCTGAGTCCTTTTTGACTGCAGTTCAGAAATAGTTTAAAAGTTATTTCATAATTAAAATACCATTTGATATGATGATAAGATTTAAATTGATATCATAAACTATGGGTTATATTAAATTAGAAGTTCTCCAACCTGGCCACAAAAAGAACTTCAATTTTCTCCCTAAACAAGAGAAATCCTCTAGTAATTCTACTATCAAGTTGTAAGTTATTTTCCACACACCAATGCACAGCTATCATCATTTGGAACCAAGTAGATTTTCTCTTTCTTTCTATTCCAAATTCACTCGGCTTACTGCCAAGAGAAAATACAGACACAGGGGAGGCAAAGAGCAATTCTGCTAAGATCAATGAAGATGTTGGCCATAACAGAATCCTATTTATCTGCCACATCCATACTTCTTTTTCTCTGATTAGAGATTACTAGCAATTTCTTGACAATTCCTTTACAAAATTAAGTTACAATCAGTCTTGCAAGACATCACAGGGGGAAGGAAAAATATATATATATATACATAGTTTTTTCCTACTAAATCCGGAAACAACACATATATATATATATATAATTTCTATAATCATATTTCTGTTCTTACAAGGGAATTAATATACCTGTTTCCAAAGCAAAGTGCATATTTATAAACAAAACATTCACATGAAGATGTTCTATTGGCATTGACCTCAGGTCAGAGGTCAAAGGCACAGTCTATTTAGTAGTATGAGATTAAAGGCTGAGGGTTTTATTTTTTTCTAGGCTTAAGTGAGAATTTAAAATATTTGTTTTTGCCACCTAGGGAGAAAAATTATTCATGTTAGGGGCACCTGTTTCCCCCAAATAATGGCTATCATGGTACCTAACTTTAAACCAAAAGAAATTAATTTTTAAAGTCATTTGATTGCAAAAGACATGTGGGTAACTGTCACTGTAAGATACTGGCTTTTGCCAAGTTAAAAAAAAAAGTATTTAAAAGAATAGCATTGAAGATTTGAGAGAAAAGAATGAAAGCAAGTTAAACGGCACTGCAACTCAAATGAAAGAAAGAGCTTCATTGTTTTTAAATGCTTCATTAAATATAAAGCAAGCACATTACCCAGCATGTGTAATCTTTCAATCACTTCTAATCACAAACGAGATAAAGGCCAAGCTCCTCAACTTAAACCGGCAAGGCTTTGCCGAGCCCTCAAGCTCATCAAGGGCTGATACCCAATTCGCAGCCCAGACCAATTAAACCACAACGTCTGGGAGTGGGCGCTAGGTGGCAGGAGTTCTTAAGACCCCCAGGTGCTTCTAACGTGTAGCAAAGTTTGGGAACTAAGGCTCTAGTCCCACATGTTAAACCTGGAGGATATCAAACACTCTAGGCCTCCCCTCCTCCTCCCTTCCACGATATTATCCTCCTCCGCTCCCCACTTTTGTTTATGTTATTCTTTCAACCTGAGGAGACCCTGCTTTTCTCTCAAATTCCTCCTCACCCTTCAAGTCTCAGTGTGGGTATTCCTTCCTACTGGGTGCCTTCCTCACAACCCCACTTCATTCCTACACAAACACCTGGGTTGGATGTCCCTCCCTGAAAGTGTGCCCTTTCACATACTCTCCCATCAGAACCTCCATCATTTCACTTACTCTGAGTAAGACAGTTATTGACTACGAGCCCCTTGAAGAATATGTCTTATTCATCTTTTGCTCTCTTGCACAATGCTTGATGCATGATAGGTACTAAATATATGTAAGTGTTTTTAGTAATCTATACCAAAACAACAACAAACCATTTGAAAACCACTAAAATTAAAAAGAATGAAATGAATAGAAAGAACAGCAGCTTGAAAGTTCTCTTCTGCAGCTTCCTTGTTTGTCTTTAGTTTGAAATAATTTTAATAGTATTTGTTTTTACTAGTGAGAATTTGATTTAAATCATTTCAGCTTCCACCATATTATTTCTAGCTGTGTATTACACTGCCTTTGTATATTTGGGGCATATTATAAACCAATTCTCAGTGATGACAATATTGAAACTTTTTGATTATAAAGCATTTGGTTGTTGTCTTTAGGTATGCTAACTAAAGTCAATTCTTTGTTGATATTAATGACAATATTTAAAAATATACAGAATCTTCCCCCTTCTCTTTCTCAATACTGGTATGTTAGGCCAGTGACATAACAATGCAAAGACAGTGACTTCTAATAGTTCTGCTGGAAATGTCAGTTATTAGAATTAGGGAAGGGATGGGAAGCAAATTCAAAGTAAATAATTCAACATGTATTTGAACTCTAGATGAAAAACTCAGTACAAATATAACTCTAATTAGTAATATGATACATATAATAAAACGATATAAAACAATATAGAGTATCATAATTCTTCTATGTTTTAATTCTGACTCTATTACCACAAGGTCAAGGAGAACCTTGCTTGCATAGATTAATTTCTAAGACGTCTTTTACAAATAAAATGTGCTAGAATATAAAAGCAATCCAACGTAGAAGGTCATATCTGATGAGATAGATGGAAGATTTCATGTTTCAATCCTTTGTGTAAGCTCCTGCAGTTTGTCTTAAAGCACTGAGAAGGAAGGTTTAGGATATTGAGGGAATATTCTGACTTGGAGATACTTTAACCTCTAAACTCTTTAATTCTAGGATTACTACTTGTGCAAAGCAAAGCCACTGACTATAAATCAGTGCAGTTCCCAAAGTATTTACACATTTATTATCTTATTTGGCCCTCATATTTCCCCATTAGGTAGGCAGAATTGATAAGGCGATCCAAATCTGCAGATCCAGAAACTGAAGCCCAGAAGGAATATGCCACGTCTGAGGTCTTGGGTCTACATTCCTTGGGCTTTTCTCACTATTTCACACTTCCTCTCTTGGCAAAGTGGTCCATGACCAAATTTAGCTTCATACAATTTTAGAAAAATATGAGATAGACCATTTCTAACCAATGTCTAATAATACATGTATGATTTTTTTTAAGGGTAAATAAAGCCATCAAATAAGGACCATGGATCAGACAGCATTTGAAATGGATAGCGCGGAACCACGTTCTTTAAAAAGAAGTAGAAAAATTTAAACTTCATTTGAAGCTAAAAGAAATCTGCAAGATTCTAACAATGGAGATTGTTTTTCTCCTTTCTAAGTTTCACCATAAAAATTACATATGGCCATAAATAAGACAACCCTAGTCTTATTTCAGTTGAAATTTATTTGTAGACTAGGTTTACATAAAAAATCAAAATAAGAAAGCAATGAAACAAAAATGTCAGTCATTTAATATGCCAAAGTTGCAATGTTTCAGTAGGAAAGTCAAAGGATGTCAGGGTAAAATAAAACTCAGACAAGATTAACAAAGGGCACCCTTGTTTTAAAGTACAGAATACACTCTTTAAGAAACTCATTTCATTTCTGTAATTAAACATTTCACACCAAGACCAATACCATGCAGTGTGACTTTCCAAACCATAAAATCCAGCAGTCTTTCTCCATTTTAAGAATGCAATTACAGGGTCAAATTCCTTTATAACCAATAACAGAAAATCACCATTTTCACAGCAGATTTCCAAGTCCAAGACAGTGATAACTTTGTTTTAAACAATACTTAACAGAACCAAATGGAGAAAATTTGTAAATTTCCTCAGAATCTTCTGTGATGGAGCTTTGACCTACAGAAGCTTTTGTGAATTTGCAAAGGCACCGAGGCGCCCTCAAGAACTAATAAAGTGTAATGAGGATGAAGTCCCATTTCTTGATGTTTCCCAATGTGACCACACTTAAGCATTTCAGAGGCATTTCTAGCAAAGGCTTTTAATTCATGATCTGATGAACTTCTTAAAAGAAAAGCCAGAAACGAATTTGACTCCACATATGTTCTTGGTTTTATTCTTAAATATGAATTTTCCATTTGGGAGAAACTAAAGGACAGAAAGTTAAACAAACAAGCCAGAAAGAGACTATCTGTGTGCATGGTCCATGTCCTGGTAGGTTTCCAAGGACCTGAAATCAAGAGAAAAGTCTCTGGCAAAATCTCTTCTAGCCCCATTTTAACTTCTTGTACAGGAAAGCTTAAACTAGTTGACACAGCAAAACTCTTCAACCACTACTACACAGCTGAAAAACCTTCACCCTAGAGACCAGATAGGGCTCTGTCTTCATCACAAGCAGCTCAATGCTCCTAAAAGCTATGAGCTAAGTCAGAAGTGCCTAATCCATTTTAAGTTTTGTTCTGAACCTCACAAATGTGGAACTGGATAAAAGACACAAGAATGGCATAAAGAGCAATGGAAGATTCATTGAAAAAAAGAAATGAGAAGGCAAGTCGGAACCATGATGTGTCATTCCCAGTTGCTCACTTACTTCAGCAAAGCAAAGCACAAAACTGACATGCTTTATTCTAATATGTTTTAACCCTAGGGCCTAAGTATGAAATCTCTAGCTAAGTCAGTGGTATTAAATAGTTCAATTTTGAGTTTTCAAGCTTCCTAGAACATAAGCTTTAAGAGGGCAGTGAACGTGCGGGCATCTGTGCTACCGGTCTTGAGGCCTTTGGTTGCCCTAGCAACATCACAGCATCACTGTCACCCACTTTAAAGTTTGCATTTACCAGGAGAGTGCCTGGCAAGTGCTTTGATAAAAAGACATTTTATTTAAAAATCAATTAGCTACTTTTCTTTCCAAGGACTAGTATACCCTACGTGAAAAAGAGCATGGCCCGAAGGCAAAAAAAAACAAGTAAAAGGCTTATCTTTTAAACTACCATAGTACTTCTCCCAGGGAAATTCAACAGGGGTGCCGCAAATCTTGATAACTGTCTCTGACCATGTATTTGCAGAATATCAGACTATTTTTGAGCATGGGACAGTTTACAAGCAACCAGTAAAAAGTTTACTATTTATGAGCAAACAATTTAACATTAAAACAAAGTTGGCTTTTTTGACTATGGCAATTAGTTTCTTCATGTTTCCAAACACCAAGTAACATTTTCCCGTTAATTTTAAACCAATGTGGCTTTAACTTAAAATAAAACTGTACATCAAAAGAATGGAAAATAAACAGCCAAGAACACAATTTGACGAATTGGATTTATTTAGTTTATTTATCTAAACAGGGACCATTGGATCTCTTTAATAGGCTGACAGTTGCATTGGGCTGGTTAATAAAACATTCAACAGTGTCTTCAGCCAATATAGAAATGCAAATCCCATCAGAAATATTTTATTCATGAAGCAGTAATTTGTTACTACCAGTTCTTTTTTAAAAAATGGCACTCTGCAAATAAACAGTGCCATCTAGTGACTAACAATGAAGCCAAATTTATCACCAGTTTATAGTTAAATCTTTCAAAAATCTTACCTGTTTTTAATCTTTCCTCTTTATTTCCTAGGTAAGATCAAAGTGGCTAGGCAAAACAAACAAACAACAGAAAGTCGATAATAATTTGTTAAGTCATTTAAGAAGGATTATAAGCAGACACAACTACATTAAAACCAATAAGCTTATCATTCGTTTTTGTTTGTTTTAAAGCAATTTAGCACCGTTTCCAGAAAACATACACTTCATCTGCTTAGAAAACTACAAACCATAGAAATAACATAAAGTCATAACAAAAATTTGCTCCTTTCTACCATAAAATGGCACTAAAACTTTAATTCCAATGATTAAAAAAAATTAGTAAGTATCAATAGATAGAAAAAAATCTTCCAATAAAATTGTAATATCTTATCAGGAATCTGACACCAATTAAAAAAAAAATGTACACACACAAGAATGTGTGAGTGCACACACAGAGATATATCCATACCAGTACACACTTCAACTTTGCCAGTAACTACAGTGGACATGGAAGTTATTTTTGCAGGTCACAAAGCTCTACAGGAGGTAAAGACAATGGTCTGAGGCCCAAAGCAGTCATCATGAAAACAGTCACTTTGGAAGAAAGTGTCAGAGTTTCCAAAGGGAAGAAAATCTATTAAGGCCAACATCAAATTCAGTACATAAGACCAATGATAAAATATTTAATACATACTACTGTTCCATTCAAGAATACATGGTGGGGAGAAGGGTCAAGAACATGAACCTTTAACAGCATCCTGAATTAGGAGACCAGGGTGACACGCAAACACAGATCAGCCCCCAGAAGGCATCACTATAGCTGAAAACAGACTTTTGAATCCATTTCCTGTGTCAGCCTTTGAAATTACTGGGCTCTGTGAGTAGAAGATTTACCAAGGTCAAAGCCTGGAATGAGAATCCTACAAACAAAGAAGGCCAACTGCATGATGATTTTCTAACAATTTCACCTATCGAGGCCTTAGGAAACAACATCCTCAGAAAATAACTGCAAACAAGTAAAATCATGTATGTACACGTACAGTATTACTTTCTTCCTTAAAGGGATCATAGTCATATCCAGATAACTAAAATATTCTTCAGTTTTCTGATTACGAAATTTGAAAATGTAAAATGAGATCAGTTTTAGACCAGATATGAGAGCCATGCATATCTGCTAGCCTTACCAACATGAATATATCTTCCATGGAAAAGTATCTTAGAAAAAGAAATCTCAGTTGTATTTAATTCTAGAATTGTGAAATCCCCATAATGACAGATCATGACAGTATCTTTTTCATATAATTATGGGTTAAATGAGTGACGTACATAAAGTACTTACCTCTGGTCTGCCTATGATTTTTAGCTCTTATTTAACATTTTGATACAGAGAAAATCATAGAAAGAACAACAAAAATGATCTGATAAATCACAGTAAAAACATATTTCCAAGGAATATTTTAATTAGACCTATAATATTGTTGATAACCTTTGATGTGATAATCTGCCTTCTGAGAAATGACCCTGATGAAATAATCCTGTTTCTAATACGTTCATTGCGCACAATAAATTATGGAAGGGATAAATGGAAATATATTAGGATTCAACAAAAGATGAACTAATATCACTGAATGAAATATTATGCACCCATTAAAATGATTAAGAATTTATAGAAATGGAAAGTACCAATGTTAGAACCTTGTAAGTGTGGATCGAGTAGCATCATTATTATGTAAAATAGAACAACAAATTATACAAAAGAGAGGGGAAGGGAAGATTAGAAGGAAATAAATAAAAATGTAAAATACGAATCCTTTGAGGTAATAGGGCTAAGGTGATCTTTTTTCTTCTTTCTACTCTTATTTATTTCCAGAATATTCTATAGTGAGCAGGTATTATTTTTACAGAGAATCCAACAACAAATGTAATTTTTTAATGGAAATCATATTTATTAAGTGCACATAGTGGAGGAAGATTTTGCTGGGATGATTCTGTCCAGTCTGGCTTTCTTATTTCTTTCTAGAATGTACTTATGATCCTGCAAGAGGGACAGCTGATGCCATAATTACAACATATTACCACTGACATGATCCAAATTTCTAAAACATGCTTTCATGGTTTTCTACAGCTTCCACAGAACAGAAGTAAAATATCTCAAGAAGCCACAAGAACAGGAAAGATAAATAAATAGAAGCATCAAGTTTTTGACCTTTCAACAAAAGTCATAATTTAAAAGGGTTCATCACTCTCATTTATACTTCTTTAGTCTATCTTAGACTTAAAAAAATAGAATACAGCCACTGGCTTCAGTCATAAACTTGGATACTCAAGTTGTCCATTCACCTGTTAAAAGAGCGAGTGTAGGTAGTAGCAGTGAAAGCTTCAAGCTGTTCCACAACATCCTTTGAACCCTGACCTAAGGGACCAACTCCGATAGTCCGCAGGAAGTTGGGTTCCCAGGACCATTCAGCCTCACTGCTGAGACTGTCAATAGAAGTGCCATTCTCTGATGTAGACAGCTCTGCACTAGGAGCTGGTCTAACAATCACATCACATAGCCTGCCAAACAGGAAAAGGTCAGCATTCGGGCACCACTGACCTGGGATAGAAGTGAACTTGAGACTGGGGCTAAAAAGCTCTACTGCTAATCCTCCACCCTAAATCCTGTAGTCTGTGTATACATCTTAAAGGAAGTTCAGCTTTGTTACAGAAAAAAAAAAAAAAAGAAATATGCAACTATACAAATCAGCCACAAGATGGCGTAAGCATCAGAGTATTACAACATCAGATGCAAAAGACATTCATCATTCAACATACCACGTCCTCATGACTTAGGGAATCTTATCCTGGTACATCACTTATTTGTCCCTTTCTTTTTCTACTTACTGAGACTTGGTCAAATACTTTATACAACATTCGTTTTTTGTTGTTGTTTGTACAAGTTTAGGGGTTTTTGTTTGCTTGATTTTATTTTCTTAAGAAGCAAACAATAATCTTAACCTTGAAAAAATCCTCAACTACATTTTTCCTCCTTTTGGCTGGTTCATTTTCCTGGACATGACCATGCCCTAGCTAACGTCATACCAATACTGGAAGGAAGAAATTACCAAGATGGCTTAAATACATGAAATTCTAATTTTTACATTGTTTCAAATATACAAAGAAGCTATTATTATTATTAATATTATTAATAATAATATTATTATATTATTATATTAATAATATTATTATTTATTATATTATATAATATATAATATATATTATAAATAATAATATATAAATATAATAATATTATATATCATATTTATAATATAATATATAATATTATATATTATATTATATAATATATTATATATAATATAATACAATAATAATAATATATATATTATAAAATAATAAGATATTATATAATAATACTATATTATTATTATAATTAATTAATAATTATATATAAGCTATATATTATTATTTATCAATATAAAAATTATTGATTTTTATGAAAATGTGAAGTGAGGGTAGGGAGTTGCAAAGGATCATGGAGAGAACATCAGAATGGTGTTTAGGTTTTTGATTCTGGTCCTGGCTCTAAACAGCAGTGTGACTTTAAGGTAAGACATTTGGTCCCCCTGGTCCTCCGTTTCCTCATCTCAAAAATGTGATTGGATTTGAACTTCTCTGGACCTAATATTCCTATTACTCTGAGACTATAAGAATCCAAAATGAACAATATGAGGCTATGAGAGGCCCAAAATCAAGAAAAATGGAATGAGGCAAGTGAACAGAATCATCAGGGGTAGCAACAGTGTAAAAGGGAACATAGCGATGACTGCTGATTTCCCTTACCTTCCCACAACTATGACTGCAAATTATAACCCCTATTTTAAAATCTTTTAAGTATGTATTTAGTCAGCTACAGATTAAATTCTATGATAGGTCATTGTCAAGAGCAGACTATTTTTTTTTCATTCTCAGATGTACACAATTATCCACTAAGGATTAATAAACATTAAACTCTCCTGAACTTTCATACCAGTAATGACAGCGTAATTGATACAAGACCAACCCTCCCTCTCTAAACAACTATAACAATGGACAAAATGTGTGAAGCAATCGTTTTAAAAAACTGGACAATAGGCAGTGTAGGACTGAAATCCTGTGAGGAGAGAAGACTTGAAATGAACCCTACAATCACCGCGGCTCTCAGCCCGCAGGCACTGATCAGATGCCAGCACGGGGGGTGGGGAGCCCAGATGGAGTCCAGCATGTCTCTAAGCTGAGGAGGTAGACACTGGAGGTGGGGACTGCTGAGATGGATGAAACTTAGCAGAGTAATGGAGAGAAGGAGCTCCAGAAATCTATGAAGGGGTCCTGTTAAGTCTTTGGCTGAAAATGAACTTGCGTTATGTAGAGGTAAGAGGTGTAACAGAGGACATGTATTGGGGAGCCATGGGTGGAATGGAGATTCTGGAGGTCACCCAAAGCAGGGAGATACAATTCTGACCAAACAGAGGGTGGAATATTCACTGAACGTTCCAGTCATTCAAATGGAATCCAAGGAAGACAAACCTCAAAAGTCAGGCTACTCTAGACATGTCCTAACAAAGTTAACAATAAGCCTTGAAAGGATCTGTTAGTAAATAATCTGCTTGCCCAAATAAAGGCCAACATTCTCTAAAACAGGCACTGTCAACAGAGGTGACATTATGCCCAGAGGCAAGAACTGGTTCTTGGGAGGATGAAGAATCTTAAATATTACAAAGATGCATGGCCCTCCAAAGGGCCACAGAACATGAACAGATGTACAGACAAACAGTATATTTATGGTATTAAAATTTCCTGGGGAAGAGAGGAGCAATTAGGAAAAAAAAAGTCTAAAAAATTCCTTAGTGGAGTGCTAATGAAAAAAAGATTGAGATGCACTACTCCAAAGGAAACCAACAAATTCTAGGCTTTTAACAATTCAGCAGGCAATGAGAACTCTGTAGGATTTTGTGGAACAGTGTGACATATTCAGATCAGTGTGCTAGAAAGAATTTCCAGAGTGGAGTGGAGGGCGGTTTAGATTGGGAGAAGAATGGAAGGAGGCAAGGCTACTACGATCATCCAGACTGAGAAACATGAAGGCTTCCAGTAGTGGAGATGAAAGCAGGAGCTATTTAAGTGACAGGATTGTTAACTCTCAGTGACCAACTGGATGCACAAGAGGATGAAGAGGGGAAAATTAAAACATCACTCTGAAGTGACTAGTACTTGTCAAACTTAAGTGTTTGTGTTTAAAGGACTCTGCGGTAGCAGTGCCCAGTAAGTAGTAAGAAATATGAATTTGAGCTGTAGGGAGTTCTGAGTGAGAAATGCAAGAGAATTATAGCTGTGGTATTGAAGCCGCAGGAGCGGATGGTAACACAAGGAGGAGGACAGTGGGGTAAGTGGAGAAGAAGTCCGAAGAAACCAGGCATCTGAGGGACAGGCAGAGGAGGAGGAAGAAGAGGGGCCAAGAGAAGAAAGCAAGCAGACAATGGGGTTGAAGAAAAAAGTACTGAGTTGTCCTCTACCTTTCGCCATTGGCATAGATGTTCCCCCAAAGTCCTGATATTGCAAGGGGAATAAGAGAACTTCTTCATTTGCAATAAACATTGCAACTGAAGGACCAATTGAAGATTGAAGGACCAATCTCTACTATTTTTTCCTGGGATTCAATACTTTGAGGTATGGTGTATGACTATAAGAAATTATCAGATGTCTTTAAGAAGATATTCTTCATTCCATTAAAAGACAAAAGAGGGCTTCCCTGGTGGCACAGTGGTTGAGAATCCGCCTGCCAATGCAGGGGACATGGCTTTGAGCCCTGGTCTGGGAAGATCCCACGTGCTGCGGAGCAACTAGGCCCGTGAGCCACAACTACTGAGCTTGCGCGTCTGGAGCCTCTGCTCCGCAACAAGAGAGGCCGTGACAGCGAGAGGCCCGCGCACCGCGATGAAGAGTGGCCCCCACTTGTCGCAACTAGAGAAAGCCCTTGCACAGAAATGAAGACCCAACACAGCCATAAATAAATAAATAAATAAAATTAAAAAAAAAAAAAAGACAAAAGAATTAAATATAAAAAGAAAATAAGAATCAAAAGGGAATTACATAAATATTTCCTACATTCTATTCAAATGCCTCACGTGTTAAGGTAAGGTAAAGTGGACAAAGCTGTGAAACAGGAGGCAAAGGACCACTCACTGCTCAACGTCCTACAATTGCTTCTCATCAAGCGAGAGTAGAGGCCAAGGTCTTCACCACGCCTGCAATGCCCTTAGAGGTCTTTCCTCTGCCCCCCTTCTGTAACCACAGGCACCCCTCTCTCCCAGTCGGGCACAGAGAACACCCTAGCAAAACGGGCACACCGCCCTGCTGGTCACTATCTGTCCATTTACTCATCTTCTTTATAGCATTTATCACGACCTGAAATTAAGATAGATGTATTCACTTGTTTCTTGTCTTCCCCATTAGAACATAAATTCCACGAGAGCAAGAACTTTCTCTCTCTTAGTCACGGCTCTTTTCCAGCACCTAGGACACTGCCTGATACACTACAGGGCTCAAGAAGGACTTGTTGAATGAAATCCATAATCAAGCTGGACCTCTTGGTTCTATCACATGTAAAATGGGGATAGTAATCCGCATCTGCTCTGTCTACCCTTCCTACAGTGAAACGAATAATGCGTGTCAAAGCACTTTATAAAGTGTGAGTCCCGTACAACAGAAGGTGGTGGTGGCGGCGGTGAAGGACGTTTCCTGACACAGCAGAAGAGAGCTGCAGCAGCAAATAGACAGATGAACACATGAATTTTTTAATGATAGCCTGGAGAATAAATGTTTAGCTCCTAGCTGCTGTTTCCATTTTTCTTTATAATAGAAAATATATCTGAGAAATGCTTATCCAAATACATGATACCTAAAGGACTCTATTCTTCAGGAATGTAATTCTTAACCATGGGGTAGCTGACTGACAAGCCACAGAAGCAATATAATTCCTGAAAAAAAATTTTTTTTTTAAGAAGAAAAGATTAAAACTAAGTTCAGTGTTACGGGCTGAACTATTTCCCCCCCAATTCATGCACTGAAGTTTTAATCCTTAACACTTCAGAATGTGATTGATGTGGAGATGGGGTCTTTAAAGAGTTAAATGAATTAAAATAAAGTCATTAGGGTGAGCCTTAATCCAATATGACTGGTTTCTGTATAATAAGAAGAAATTAGAACATAAACACATACAGACTGTGTTTGTATGTGAAGATACAGGGAGAAGATACAGGGAGAAGACGGCAATCTACAAGCCACAGACAGAGGCCCCATAAGAAACAAACACTGCCAACACTTTGATCTCAGACTTCCAGCCTCCAGAACTTCAACAAGACAAATTTTTGTTGTTTAAGCTGCCCAGTCTGTGGTACTTTGTTATGACAGCCCTAGCAGACTAATATACTTAGTTGATTTAGAAATCAAGAGAAAAATCTTTGGGAAAGCGTTTCATGAAGATGAGGTAAGCAAACTAAAATAATCCTTATAAATATTTTATTTTACTTTCATCATTTATATTAAAACATTAACTTTAATTAGAACTGTCTAAGTACAATTTTGAGTTGTCAAATTCTTAAATCAATCCAATTTTCTCACCATATCTCACATTCTTGCTGAGAGAACCTGCCTTTCACAAAGTGGTTAGAGAAGGTTTTATCTAGTACAGAGCACAGAAGCAAGGCAGTTACATTTCTTTTCTGAATTTAGGCCTATCGTGGATTCCAATTTTAATTTTTAATTAATAGGCGCACAACTTAAACGGCAATTGCATCAGAGTCACTGACATAGCCCATCTCAGCTTCTCAGGAAAATATCCATTATAATATAAAATAAACATGCAAAACTGTAAATCACCCTATTTCCAGACTCTAGGTGGAATTTCTACTATTCAGTACCATTGGCCTTATAGTGGAAGGGTACACTGTAGTCTAGCAGATATAGCCTCCAAAAGTAAAACACCTAAGGAAGGAACAGAGGCAGAATGATCCTTATAAATTCTTCACTTTCTTTATGAATTTGGACCCCAGGGTCAGAAATAATAGTTCATTTACATGCCAACACCTGACTCCTGTCACTCACAGGCAAAGCTCAGATCTTTCCTCATCTACATTTTTTTTTTAATTTAAATTTTTAATTGTGGCAAAATATACTTAATATAAAATTTACCACCTTAACCAATTTTAAGTGTGTAGTTCAATAGGGTTAAGTATATTCACATTGTTGAGCAACCAATCTCTACAACTTATCTTGCAAAACTGAAACTCTATACCTATTAAACAGTAGGTACCCAGTTGCCCCTCCCTCAGCCCTTGGCAACCACCCATCTACTTTCTACAAACACTACTTTAGGTACCTCAAATAAATGGAAACATAGTATTTGTCTTTTGTGACTGGCTTATTTCACTTAGCATAATGTTCTCAAGGTTCATCCATGTCAAAACATATGTCAGAATTTCCTGCATTTTTAAGTCTGTATAATATTTCATTGTATGCACACACCACATTTTGTTTATGCATTCATCTGTCGATGGACACTTGGGTTGCTTCCATTTTTTGGTATTGCGAACAATGCTGCTATGATCAAGGGCATGTACATATCTCTTCAAGATCTTGCTTTCAATTCTCTTGGGTATATACCCAGAAGTGGAATTGCTCACCTGTATCTTTTCTACCCCGTTACTTTCTAATTACTAACAATTTTAACATCAATATCTTTAAATTTATATTCTTAAATTTGCTATAAGGTGGGTGGAGTTGAAACTCAGAGATATAGGAAGAGAAAGCTAAATATTCTCATGAGACAATCAACACAAAGGATCCCTTATATAAATTATTAATTGAGTTCTTTTTGTCTTTTGGTGGGAAGGGGTATAATGTATCTTTTTAAGACTCTAATAATAAAGGCTATGAAGCCTATCCCAGAAAAAAATACACATAGAAACACACATCTAAAAATACTGATATAATTTCAGGACATTCACGAGCCCCTGAAGCCCATCCATGAACACTGCAGTTTAAAGGCTGCAAACTCTGAAAAGGCCCAAAATTGGATTTCAAAATTCTAATAAGTGCTAAATGCCAATAAATACTATCTAAACTCAAAAAACCACATTATTTGGATCTATTTTGTGAGTCAGGAATCCAACATACCTTCAAGTCCATCATTAGCCAGCTCTACAAGCATTTTTAGATCCCCAAGTCTTTGGCACAAGCTCCCAAAGACGATGCACTTAATGCTGACCGAGGTGTGTGGGGGCAACAATAAAAACGACGTGAAAACCAGTGTGAAGACCGGTAAGTACAACAAAGGGTGCAATCTGACTCACAAAATCTGTCTCAAGTTTTCCCATTTCTTGCTTGTAGCTTCTCATCCTGTTGCTGTACATTCCTCGACTTTGGGGTGGTATCTCTCGGACTTCCAAATCCATCTGTTCCAACTGGAAGGGTGAGAGAAAAACATGACTTAAACCATATGCTTACTCTTCATGTGACTAGACATTTCGAGCTGAAAGGATTTAATTCCAATTCCTCAGTTTACAACTTGAGGAACCAGACCCAGGGAGCTAACTGCCTGTGGTCAATTGAACACTGGGACTATTTTTGTGCTCCATGTTTGTTAAGGTCAACAAATAGGTACTGAGTGCTTGCCAAGGGACATATAGAGTACCAAAGTGTTTACTTTGTCAAGAATTTTTTTAAACTATGTGCATTAAGCCAAACATCCTCAATGATAATGATCTGACTTTCCGTGGAGTATCCTATCATTCCACCCAACCGGGTCCGGTCTTCTGACCCCAAACTACCAGAACTATGCGAAGATAAACCAAACCGTTATTTCTACAATTATCCTATGAAATGTCAGCCCAGTCTTAGTCATTTGGTGAAAATTCTCCTGGAAAGTCTTTTCTGATTAGGAAAATCCCATGGCAACCAATATGGGGTCTTGAACTCCAGCCTTATACTTTTTAACCATGTTGATATGGAGTTAAATGGATACAGTAACGTAAAGTTACACAAAGCTCACTGAAATCAGAGCAGGGCACTTTATAACAACCTGTCGTGATATAACACTTTGCATACAACACATGAGCATTTAATGGGAGGCAATACAGAAATAGTATGATGGTTAAGAACACAGGCTTTCAAGTCAGACGCCTGCGTTCACAGTTCACATTGTAGGCTACACTGCTTACTAGTCATGCAACCTTGGACAGGCTTAACTTCTCTGGGTCTTACTCTTTCCATTTCTAAAAACAGTATGTCTTTTGTAGGGCAGTTATAAAGATTAAACAGGGTAATTCCTATAATGTGCTTAAGACAGTGTCTTACTTGGTAAACACTAGATTAATGTGAATAACAGGAGTGATGATTACTGATGATGAAGAAGAAATACAGCAAGCATGATACAAGGTATCAGCTGTAGTTTATTTATACTCGGCATTAAAAAATAAAAACCAACAACTACAAATTGGCTCAGGCCATGTCTAATAAACTCACATCTGAAAATGTTGTCAGATATTTTGCCTTTTAAAGCAAATAATCCTAATAAATTATTTCCATGAACACTATCCACTTGGCACTAATAAAACTCTTACTTGTCCAATGTTAGAGTCTGAGTAACAACAGTAGAACTCAGATAAACCAAAACACCATGTTTCAATACACAGGCCTTAATTTTTATAAAAAAAAAAAAAAAAGATTGTTTTAATTACCCTTGATTTATGCAGTAACCATTTAAATTATTGACATGTCTCAACATAAATGTGAAGCACCAATAAATTAGTTACTCAGCAAGGCAATTATTTAGAGCACTTCTCTGAAATCATCATTATGTACTTAGTTCTAATAAGGTCGAGCAGGATCATCCAGACAAATAACTGCAAAAGTACATGTAAGAGAAAATCCGAGAGTTAACTACATTTTTGTTTCGGGCATTTTACAAGGACACTTAAAACTAACCAAAAGGGGCTTCCCTAGTGGCGCAGTGGTTGAGAGTCTGCCTGCCAATGCAGGGGACACGGGTTCGAGCCCTGGTCTGGGAGGATCCCACATGCTGTGGAGCAACTGGGCCCGTGAGCCATAATTACTGAGCCTGCGCGTCTGGAGCCTGTGCTCCGCAACAAGAGAGGCCGCGATAGTGAGAGGCCCGCGCACCGCGATGAAGAGTGGCCCCGGCTTGCCACAACCAGAGAAAGCCCTCGCACAGAAACGAAGACCCAACACAGCCATAAATAAATAAATAAATAAATAAATAAATAAATAATGCAAACCTTTAAAAAAAAAAAAAAAGAAACTAACCAAAAGTAGGTAAGAAAGAAAAAAGGAAACACACAACAAGCACTTTAAATGAAACCAGAAATAAGGCTAATCTGCACTAGTTTCATGTTGTCACAACATTCATGTGACCAATGTCAAGTGGAAGACATGGTTACTATGAGACATGCAGTGTCCAAGAGATTAATGCAAACTGTTCAGCAGAAATACAACTAATCCTAATAAGTCAAATCATAATGAAGTTCTTCTCCCAGCATCCTCATCAAAAGGACAGTATGTAATATAATGATCAGTATCCTTAATAAGGATGTCATCAGAATTAGGTAAATCAGCTGCCTGATCATTTTAAACAAATAGAAACATACCTAAGACAAAACTCTTTATGTTAGTAACAAATGGAGATGACCATAAGCTCCATGGGGGTATAACTCGGTTTTTCTTGGTACAGTGAAACCTTGGTTATCAGGAAACCAGCTTTCTAACATCATCAAGTAAATCAATGTCTCCAAAAGAAGGCAAACCAATGAACCAAAACACAGGTTTTGATGGCAAACAAAACAAAACAAAAACAAAAACACCCGCTACTGAGAACTCAACAAGATAAGAAGTTAACTCAAAATCCAAAGAACTGATCAGTTGTATTACTTATGGTAAGCCTGCCAACCTGAAAGAAGCAGCGTCCCGGTTGGCAGCTATGGTATATAAAAGGCCAGTCTTTTCACGTGAAGGCCAGGAAGCATGAGAGAAACAGCTGACTATAAAAAGGAGAGAAAGGAAACAGAAAGTACTTGGGATAAAAAAAAAAAAAGAAAACTTTCAAAAGAGAGGCAGACATGAGAAGCTGAGGCGTTAGAACAAAGCTGCCCCTGCAGAGACAGCGAGATTAGAAGTAGGTCTTACAGGGCGAGGAGAGCACGGGCGTTCCGACAGCTAGAAAAGCAGCAGAGCCAGGCAAGACGGAGCAGCAGCTCTGCACCTCGCCTCCTTAGCATCCAGACCCCAAGGAGAGGTCTGCGGTGTGATGGGGGCTACAGCCGCCTATTCCTCAGACCCCGCAAAGCAGCAGCCCCCCGGGTATGGTCCTGTTAACAAATGTTACTCAGGCAAATAAGCCTGGGAAGTGCTGCCCCTTAGAGTCCCTTCCTAGAGACTCGTCGCGCCTCGTAGCCTACTTTAGGGTCTAAGAAGGTTCTACAGAAAAATAATAACCAAAAAAAGACTGGAATTGGAGAATTCTGTTTAAGCTACAGTTTCCCGAACTTGTTTGAACAGGCAACACCAGTTAACAGAAACACGCTTTGGGAAACTGTTGTAAGTTTATCAGTTAGAACACCAAGTAGTACCCTTCAGTATTTAGAAAAGCAACACGCTCATTTAGGACCACAGTGCAGTAAAAAGTTGAATCATACTTGCAATACCTGGCTTTGAAACCAAAAATTAGGACACAATATATTTTAATACTTTTTGCTCCTTGATTTGAGAAGCTAGCTAGAGCTCTAGGTTTAGCATGTCTAAGTACAAATCCTTACTTCACCACTTACTGGGTGTGGGACTTCAGGTAAGTTACTTAATCTTCCTAAGCCTCAGTTTCCCCATCTACAAAATGGGGGTAATGACACTCCTCTGTGGGTCTCTCACGCTTCTACATGTCTTGCTGGGCATGCCAAGAATGCAAGGTCCTGACCACTGATTCCCAGGCAGGGAACAATGTTGGGGTAAGAAACAATGTGTCCCTCGGGGCAAAGAGCAGGCTTACTTACAGGCTGCTATAAAGCAGTATGTTCCCCAGGCTCCATGTTCCTCTCCTATAAGATAATCTGCTGTATGTGGAGGCATTCTTCTAGGCAAACATGCATCAGCCCTGTGGGAATTGGGCCTCAGGGAACTGATGCAAGCCTGCTGCAACTTTGGCAGCTGCTTTTGCTGTGACTAATAAAAGCCTTTGGTCTCTGACCTAGGAATCTCATGTCTTCTATCAGCATCCATGAAATTGTGGCAAGCTCAGTTATTCATGAGCAAGTAGGGGAAAATCTCGATCCTTAACAATTTTTGACAAATAGTACCTGTCTCACAGGCTTTTGGTGAAAATTAAATATTAAAAAGCAAGTAATACGCTTAACCCAGTGTCTAGTACCCAGGATGCCTTTAACAAGTGTTAGCTATTTATAACCATTACGAAAAGTATTATGAAGGAATAAAAATTCGAGGTGGACATTTAATGAATCACCTTTACTAAGAAGAATAAAATCCCAAGAAGCAATTAAATTCTCTTCCATCTAAAAACTGATGAATTCTGAATCATGAACTGCTAATCAGTAATGTTTCACATTTCTACAATGAATAAAAGAGACTTAGAGGAAGGCACCAGATTAAACGGCTCTGGCTGTGTTTTAAATATGTTACCACGTCTACACATACCAGTTCTTTTGCTTCTTCGAGCTGTTTCTCCACATTTGCAACCACCTGCTTCTTCTCATCTGAAACAAACAAATAACATCAAGGAATTGCTAAGGATACAGATAAATTTAATATTTAAAAACGTCTATTTTTATGTACCTTTTTTCCTTTCTGCTCAGAGTAGAGAATTACCATTATCAGTCAAACGGCCATATCATTCTCTAGTGGGTTAGGAACTACTGTAAGCCACTGATTCTAGGCTATCTGGAAATACATAATCCTATGGAGTACTGAATTAAGAGATGCCATAAGATTTTTAAGAGAAACCAAAAATTATTTTGGTCTTTAGAAGAGACTGTGTCAACAATAGCAGATTTAGTGGTGGCATGAGGAATCCGCAAAGTCATCACTTCAATAAATTGGGAAAAGTGGATTTATGAATACAATTTAAAAGTCACATATAACAACAATTCCTAAAACTGGACAAGTTGTTACAATCCTTTAAAAATAATTACGCTTTCATTAAGAGTTGAGTGTAATGGAAGAAATATTTGAAGTCAGAACTACTGATTCTAACCCCAAAGCCATTACCTACTCATGGTTATGGGATCCTGGGTAAGAAAGAGTTTTTACTGAGACTCAGTCTAAACTGTCTAGAATGGAAATTTAAAGCATCTACTGGATTCTTTTTAGCTCAAATAAGCTGATGCAAGAGAAATTACTTTTAATTTGTGAAGTACTAAGTGTCTGTATGTGATTTTTTTTCAAACTCAACCACAATCAACTTATAACTCAACTATAATTCCTCATTCTGGGAGAGACATGTTCTAACAGATACTTTCAGAAAAATTTTCCCTACCTCCATTCCAAATCAATCAGCCCATTTATTTAGAGATGGCACCTGAGTTTTGCGCTAACCTAATTTATTGACCACTTATATTTTTGTCTCCCTAACACCCTTCTCTTCTCAGGCAATGAGCTTCGCTCTTCTGAGGCTCTCCTCTTCACCACGTAGGTCAATGGGAGATACTCTGTTCTTCTATGACCCTGCCTCTCTGGTCACAGTGACTTGCCAAAGGATGGGTTTCTCTTTCCAGCTGGACTAATACTAGTAGCTCAATCCCTCTGGCTACGTTGGTCTGGGGGGTGAGGGTGGGATGCGTATAAGATCCAATCAGACTAATCAAAGTCCTGGAGTAACAGGAAAGTCTTTTCCTCTCTCTTGGTAGAGTTATGAGAATGTGAGTCTAGAAGCTGTTGGCATCCACTGCTCTAGCTACAAGGAGCAAGCCAATTTCCAGTGGTTGAGAATGAAAGCCTACATTTACAAAGAAGCAAAGCTGATAGATAGATAAATAGATAGACAGATAGACAGATGAAGATTAAATAGATTTTGTTAGTTAGTTTCTTGCTCCAGATAACTCTGGAACAGGTTTTACTTGACTTTATCATGGTTTGGTTTTTTGAAACAACACATTTCTTTTTCTTTATTTAAGTTGGCTTTCTGTGACTTGAAACCCAATGACTAATACAACAGACTAGAAAAGTCAGGAAGCTTGAATGGGTACAATACCTAGCAGCTGACTAACTTTTCAGAAGGATAGTTAATACCAAGTGGGGAATCTTTAATAGAAGTTATTATTTTACTAGAATAATAACTAGGTTCTGATAACCTCAACTCCTTCCCTTTGATCACCAACTCCCCCCAAACTAGGGGGTAGCTATCACAGAAAGTGTTTTGTGTGTACTCTAAGAATTTCTCCCTAAGAAAAGTGCACATTTAGAATTAAAATTCAGCTTGATTTTCCCTCTTTGAGAAAGTTAAGCCTACATATGGCCAGATTAAAAATTTAGTATACGACCCCAAATTTACTTGCTTCTGGTACATGTCAATCCATCTAACATCTCCACAAATTATAGTAGAGAACCACACTGTATTTTTGCAATAGTGCAGAACATGAAACAAGACAAGCGTATCCTGGACCAAACCTTTATCTCTAAGCCTGATGTATTTCCAGGACTCCAGATCTTTAACACCTATGCTTCTGCTCATCTTCACTGTGACTACCTGGCAAACTGCTATTCAAAACTCTCTTCAGAAATCACTACCTCTTTGAAGCTTTTTCTAACCCAACAGAAGAATTAACTACTCACTCTTGCAGAAAACCCCTAGAACCCTTACCTAATCCTCATGATTTATCTCTCACACTTACAGGTCTGATTTATCTTCTACCTCAGAGGCTCTGGGAAGACAGGAACCATGTCTTAGTCCTAAAATTTAGCACTGAGCCTGGCATATAATCAGTTCTCGAAAACTGATGGTAAATGGAATAAATAGTGTAGTCAGTGCAAGAATTTACGAAAGAAGCTATGCTACCAACCACCCTGGTTTCCCTTTTTCCCTACCTGACCCCTTCCCCCACTTAATCTTTCTAAAATGTGGCTCTGATTGGATCACTTGAGCCTAAAAGTCAAGGCCCTCCACATTCCAGACCCAAGCGACCTTTCCAACTTTATTTCCAACTGCTAGCTCTCTCGTATGTGCTCTGCATACTAACCAGACAGACTAGCCATTACTACCCAAGCACATCTACCCCCCCTCCCCCCAACCCTAAGCCGTTGTTCAAGCTACCATTTAGGTTCTTTGGTTGAATATGACAGAACTGATTCTGGCTAACCTAAGCCAAAAAGGGAATTTATCAGAATAATTCAGGGTGGCTCACAGAATCAATGGAAAAGATGAGTCCCCAAGCTCAGGGAAGACAGTACCCAGGGTGGCTCAGGAAACCAAGGGAGCAGGAACTCACTGACAGTCTCTGCAGAAGGAGAGTTAAAATTCCAATTCCTGGCAAAAATTCACTGAATGTCCTCGCTTGGGTAAAGTGTTCACCTCTTGACCTGGACAGGGCATGGCAGCCTGTCAGCTCCACCAAGACTGGGTTTAGGGGGTTCCTGAACGGAAAATCAAGGAGCTGCTGTCATAAGATAGAATGGGGGATTCTGAGCCTTCCGAAACAACAGAAACCCACTGCTTGCAACTCGTACACTCTTTCCCCGTTTTCGTCAGCTAAATCCCACCATCCTTCCAGGTGACCTCCTGGAACAGGATCTATCTCCTCTGAATTCCTAGACCTCTGTGCTCTGCCCTAGCATCCCTGATGATCACTAGAAATTGGTTCCTGTAGTTTTCCCTTCAGCTTCATTTCCAGCTCCTTGAAGGCAGGGACCACTCTTGACACGTTTGTCATAATTTTGTAGTTAGCATAGAGAGCTGTACACAATAGGTGCTCACTAAGTGTTTACTGAATGAATCAATCAGTCCTAGCATTCAGCAACACATTTGTTATGCACAGAGAAACAGAAAAAGAAAAATTGTATCAGTGAGGACTGGGGCAAATATTCCCACTTAGAAGGCAAGTTTCCCTTTATGAATGAAATAATGTTAAAACAAAGCCATTCTAGAATGATCCTTGTGATAAAGGACTAGAGTAGGAGATATCAATATGAATTCATGTTTAGCTTACTATAAATATAGATGGTTTCATATATAAAATTTTATCAATATGTATATATACATGAGTTAGTATACACACATTTCCCCTTGCTCTGTGAGCTGAAAGGGCCCAGAACCAATAATACCTCAGTACCAATAAGCACACCTAGTGTCCAGATCTTGGTTTCTAACACCATTTTTCAATAAAAGGAATTAGGTTTCCGTGGAGAAATGGCTGGTGATTCTAGGACTGGTGTAGGAAAAATACAAGATGATCCTGGAGTATCTTATAATATCAGAAAGTATGAAAGTGTTAAAAAGGGGGAAAAAACCCCCCACAATGATGGGAATATAGCAGAAGGACACAAAAGCCAGATGGAAGGGCTTCCAATGGTCAAAGCTGGCATAATCTGAGCAACAAAATAAAGTGGTATTAGAATATAACATGAAGTATTTAATAAACGAGTCCATGGATATGACTGAATTAATTAATAAGTGGAGGAGAATAGACAAATCTTTCCTGTATAGAAGAATTCCAAATAATTTACCTAAATATTCAGGCCTCAAGGAGGCGGAGCATGACTCCCTACTCCTTAAGTGTGGGCTGTGCCTGTGATTTCCTTCCAAACAGCACGGAAAGGAGGAAAAGAGTAACTTTATAGTGGAAGAACATGACACATAATACCTCAGCCAGGTGATCAAAATTAACATCAGGAGTGATAAGTTACCTTACAGTGTGTACTCTTGATGTGATGTGATGAAAATGGTGCTTAACCTCTGTGGTCTTCCTCTCAAAAACCTAGAACCCGAGTCTAATGATGAGAAAAACATCAGGCAAATTCCAACTGAGGAACATTCTATAAAATATCTGATCAGTACTCCTCTAAACTGTAAAGTCATCAAAAATAAGGAAAGGGCTGTGAAACTGTCACAACTAAGAGGAACCTGAGGAGCCATGACTACTAAATGTTTTGTAGTACCCTGAACTGGATCCTAGAATAGTAAAAGTACATTAGGTAAAAAACTAAGGAAATCTGAAAAAAGTATGGACTTCAGTTAATAATAAGTATCAATATGGGTTCACTGGCTGCAACCAATGTATCATATTAATGTAAGATGTTAACAATAGAGGAAACTGGGCATGGAGTATATAGGGATTCTCTGTATTATCTTTGTGATTTTTCTGTAAATCTAAACCTGTTCTAAAATTAAAAGTTTGTTGTTGTTTTTTTAATCAATGAAGCTATTACTTAGGTTAACTAAATTGTTTAAGGGAGAGAGGATCCTCTGGGATTACAGTGTGGGTATGTGTGCGTGTGTGTATATGCCTAACTCAAGTCCTACCCACTCTACTTCAACTCATTCTGTACCTGAGTTCCTGAATTAGGTCTGGAACCATCTCTTCAACTCTAATTTTATAGAACTACAGAAATGTAATACACGCGAGTCACATAATGTAATTTTAAATTTTCTAGTAGCCACATTTCAAAAAGTAGAAAGGAACAAGAGAAATTAATTTTAATATATACATTTTTTTAGTTTTAATAATATTTAACTCAATATATCCAAAACATTATCATTTCACTATGTGGCAACAGCCGCATTTCAAGTGCTCAATAGCTACACATCAACATTACAGCTCCAGAGCCACGTATGTTTTAAGCAAACCACGGTATTCATAAATAAAAGCAGATTTTTCTGAATCCTCTGACTACAACCACTTTGCAAAGGCAAGAGAGAATCATGGAACAATGCTATGGCTTCTTAAGTACATGGCCATGTCTAGATGGTGTCCAAAAGCCTCCAGGGCTTGGCATAACCAATCAGTTAGACTGAAGCATTTCCTTCCAGAAAGGACACCTGTCTTGCCCCACCACTTCTACTTCTCTCCCTGACTCCCTCTTTGATATCCTGAGTTCAAAGCCCCATTCCAAGTCCACATCCCGAAGACCCTAATCACTCATCTCCCCTCAAATGTAGGTGTTCATCAAGAGAGATTCACCCAACTCTAGTCTAGCACAGAAAGGAAGCAAAATTGAGGTCCAAGGTTCCTTTAAGAGTTCAACTAACATCACAAAGTCTGAGAAGCTGGGTCCTGACTAACCCTACAGCTGTTGTCTCCACCAGCAGCAGTATCACTAGCGGCTAATTTATCATGTACTTTCTCTGGGGAGAAAAAAAAGTGTGCTAGGGTGTTATATGCTTTGTTTCATCTGATTTTTACAACACTGTAAGGTTGAAACTATTATCCCCTACCCCCGATTTTCCAGGTGGAGGAGACAGGCTTAGAGAGGCTAGGCTATTTGCTCAAGACTGCACATCTAGTAAGCAGCAGAGCTGGGATTCTAAACAGATCTGATGCCATGTGTGAACTGTAATCAATTTGCCATAATGCCTTTCTTGGTATTTCTGACTATATCTACAAAATGATAGGCTTCATAACAGACCATTTATCTCTCTGTTCATGGTGAGGTAAGCAACTAATTGCAAAAGAACATTTTGTTTAAGATCCTTCAGGAAGCCTGCCTGAGTAACAGAACCTCTGCCCCTATGAAGTATCCCCCCTCTTAGGATTCATCATCAGAGGAAAAGGAGTGTCACAATTAGTATTAGCAATGGTTTCCACTCATCCATTGTCCTGACTTTACCACAGAATACTAATCATTAAAATCAAAGTTTGAATACAGTGCCATAAGAATATTATTTAAGAAGGGACTGACCTATCTCATCAGTCCAATTACTAAAACTATGTAAAATTCAAACACTTTAGTCTAACAGGAAAGATTTTTTTTATTGTTTAAAATGTATCATAAAATAATCAAATTTCTTTTCTAAAATAAAGTTTTAAAATTTCAATCTTTTCTATTCTCTTTGGAAGTAACACTTTAATACACTGTACATGCACAGCAGAGGTAGCACATCGTACATTGCACACACTTAGTTGCAATCAATCCTACCCACTCTACTTCCATTTCAGTAAGTTAATATTTGGGGGAACAAACTGCTTTGACTGAAAATTTTGCTCCAATTTTTAACCTTCTTAACTCAGGTAAATTCTTGGTCAACCACCAAAGATGCCAGGAAGAGATTATAATTACTTTTATTCATACTGGTTTTTGCCATGGTTGTACATATTAATTTGTTAGTCCACAGATATACATCTGAAATTCATAACTACACAGATATATTTTTCATCTTTCTCTATTTATCAACTAGAAACATTATAAAATGAGTAAGTACAAGTAATTATTAAGAGGGAAACCACAGCATTTTCAAGAATTACTATCATTTAATTATTCAAGTCGGTAAGCATTTTTCCAGTGCCAGTTATACAGTCTCCTCTCAATTCTCATGTAGCTGCTGTGTTTGGGCATTACATTATACTGTACCTATAGAGAGTGAAGACCTTTATTTTTAAGGTACTTAATTCAAAGGTTTCCTTCTATGTGGTAGGAATGGTTACATTAAAATATAAAGGTAAGAAAAAAAATTGATCGTAACAAATCTGTTTTCTTGGAATTGGCTGTTACAATTTTGCACCCAGGAATGACTTTGTTACTTTATAGAATAGCTTCCCAGTACAAAACCTATTAGCCCAAACAAAAAAATGTTTCCTCAGCTAAAACTATCACAATTAAAAATGAGCAAAAATCCCATGGAAACCATAAATCCTGATATTCTGAGGCTCTGGGACTTAAGTCAAAGGAAGTAGTCTCCAAAGACAATGACAACAAAAATCAAGATGATCTTGGGCAGTGGAGGAAAGCAGAACTGAAGAGATGAGGCGAGGTAATGTATCATGAAGTGATGGGGCCATCAGCCAATTCGCCACAAAAATCTCCAAGGCAGCAGAGCTTGGTACCTATATGCTACCTTGGTTCTCTCCCCTTGTCCCCTCACTTGGACTCAAACACCTCTTTAAGACACCATCCTCCACCTCCTCCAGAACTAACTGGGACTTCAGGAGATGAGTGGGGTGTAAATTCAGAGATCCTGGCTTGAAGCAAATGTCCCTATTAATAGAAAATAGGTGGGGGTAAGAAAAACAAAGAAGGGACTTCCCTGGTGGTGCAGTGGTTAAGAATCTGCCTGCCAATGCAGGGGACACGGGTTCGATCCCTGGTCTGGGAAGATCCCACATGCTGCGGAGCAACTAAGCCCGTGCGCCACAGCTACTGAGCCCACGTGCCACAACTACTGAAGCTCACGCGCCTAGAGCCCATGCTCCGCAATGAGAAGCCAGCATACCGCAATGAAGAGCAGCCCCCGCTCACCGCAACTAGAGAAAGCCCGCGTGCAGCAACGAAGACCCAATGGAGCCATAAATAACTAACTAAATAAATAAATTTATATATTAAAAAAAGAAAAACAAAGAAATAAAGGAAGAAAATTATTTACAAACACAAAAGTTTGGGGGGAGGTAGGGAAAAGGAAAGAGGAATGACAACTTAGGTCCAGGAGAAATTACTGCTGGCATCAAGGATTGACTAACAAGGTGGAGCAAGGAAGTTGCCCACCAGTTCACAGATCAATGAGCACTCCTTTTCCTACACTTTACACCATAGAGCGAAGGTAGATGGTTCAATTTCCCTAACAAAACTGAGCACCAAAGCCACAACCTTTTCTGCAACTAAATACTCAAATTAAATCTGTATTGAGAGAAAAATAAATCCTAAAACAATGACCTACAGACAAAAATCACAAGACATCATATTTATGTATCTGTTCATTCACTTAAAACATTTTCCTGAGCCCGTTCTAAATGCCAAGGAAATCAAACATAGCTCCCACCTTCATATAACTGACAGTCCAGTATCGAAAATGAGTTGTGCTAAAACACAAAAACAAACAAAAACAAAACTCTTCTGGATGAAAAATGTGGAATTTTAAAAGTGAGAAAAATTATCCTGTACCAAGTTTTACACAACACTGGGTTATGGATCCCCAGGAAGGATGAAAAATAATAAATGGGGATGGGGGTATGAAAGGTACTAATGATTATAGCAGCTAACACCAAGAAAGGGCTTTACATATGTTAAGTCAGTTAATCTTCACAAAAACCCTATGAGAGACGCACAATTCTCTCCATTTTACCAAGAAGGAAAGTTGAGAGAGGTTAAGAAACTTGCCTAAATACAACAACTTCTAAGTGGCAGAGCAGGGATTTGAATCCGGGTACTATGACTCTTAACACTGCTTTGCCGCCTATAATAATAACAACATTACTAACAAAACAACGTTACTGTATGATGCAGACCCGTGATCTGGGTACGTTCACTGATTCTCTTTGGATACTCTCACATCTCTATATTTCACAAACAAACAAAACCCAGGCAAAACTAAGACTCAGAGAAACGTTCCCAAGGTTATACGAGTCACAAGGCAGCGGAGTCCAGATTAGAGCCCAGATGGCTCAGAATTCAAAGGCTCTTTACAGTGCACCCCACAACCCAGTGTGGATTCTCCCCTTACCCTCAACCAACCTCAAGCATCCCTCTGGGAGGCCCCAACACCACCTCCCTCCAGGCTCGCGCCTCAGAGACACATTTATTCAGGTGTCATTCCATCGCCCACTGCCCAACCCTCCCGGCTCTCCGGGCCATCCCCGCCCGGCCTGGGCAGGGCTCTCACCAGGCGGGAGTCGGGGGACCCTCGCAATCTTATTGGTGATCTCTGCAGTGAGCACCGCGAAGTCCTGCTCGTAGCCTTCGAAGTCGGACGACATGGCGGCTCCGGAGTGGCCGGTCCGGGCCGGAGCCTAGGTCAGGACTGGGGCTACGCGGGGCAGGAAAAGACGGTGCAGGGACGCGGGAAGCTGCCTCGAGAGCAGAACAGAGAAGCCGGTACAGCTCCCAGCCAGGCCGCTTCCTGGTTGTTCTTCGCAATCTTGGTCCTCCGAAAGTTGGGTTGGGTGCGATTTTATTTTCCGTCCCGGCTTCAAGATTAAGAAATTCGCTAGGGAAAAGCCCTTCAGTTAGTGCCCCCAAAAGCTTAAAAAATATGAGGGTTCTCGGGAATCACCGAAAGCATTTTTTGCCCCTCCACGTTTTGGAAAGCGGCTCCGGCTCCCCAAGCTACAAGTCAGAGGGGCTTGCTTCCAGGGGGAAGTTTGATGCGGCGAACCTCCCGGAAGTGGCTCTCACGGAGACTGCGCACTGAGCCTGAGCGGGAGAGCTGCGGCGAGGCCGCTGGCGGAGCAAGGCGAGGTTGGAGGCTGGTCTCGCACTCCAGCCTCTAGCACACAGGATTTACTTTCTACTTGCGCTGGGCTGAGGTACCCATGACGGAGTTATCCGAGCCGGAGAAAACCTGCTCCGGGTGAGCCCGAGCCGCCGCGGAAATGCGATGGCCGAAGAGCGGGCACTGAGGACCAGACCGAGGTGGGAGTCAAAGCACGGGACGTAACCATGATTTTGGCGGTCTTCGCCCCACCCGAGTGAGGCCAGCGTCTCCAGAATGTTGAGACCAACCACGCTTACCAAGATGTTCTTCCTCTGAGTGAGGATTTCTAAGCGCTCTGCTCCATGACACGGGCGGGAAATTGAGGCACAAGGCAGCGGCATCTGTTGCATGGAAGTCTTTGTTACTCTGTCCCTCTGATCTTCTTCCCTTGACTCACTCCAGTCCAGTCCGAAATACCCTTCTACAGATCTTCCCGGCGCTCGCCGTCCTGACTTTCCCGTCCCTCGCTCCGAGAGACACTTCCTC
This sequence comes from Balaenoptera musculus, assembly GCF_009873245.2. NCBI lineage: Eukaryota > Metazoa > Chordata > Mammalia > Artiodactyla > Balaenopteridae > Balaenoptera > Balaenoptera musculus. Next base: position 17,884,059 of record NC_045800.1, read on the forward strand.
TTCTTTTTTTCTTTTTTCTCAAATATTCTCATCATGTTCCTTATCATATACGCCTCCGGTCCTGAGTTCACACACACTTATCTCTCCTCTCCCTTCCTTGCAGTCTCTTTGCTTTCACCCTCCCGCTTCTTTACTTTGACACAAATAGACCCTTAAGTTAGTGTTTGGGGGGCAACCGCAGGCAAATGGTGTAGACCATGTCTGGATCATACTTTATGTCATTCGAGACTGGGTAAGAGGCAGTTTAGAGCTCCATAGAGGGAGTTTGATGACTTGGCTTCTGTTGAGTTCGTCTGTTACCGCCGTGGTTTACTCACTGAGCCTCTCCAAGCCATTTTGTTTTCTATGAAGAAGGAAGCTGGATTAGGCCAACCCTAAGGCCCTCCTTCCCAGCTCTAAAATTCTTCGTCTCCTCAAACCATTCACTAAACGGTTGCATAGACGCAGTCCTCTGACAAGTTGGGAACAAAAGAATAAAAACAACGATTTTAGAATCACGTGTCCAGTTTAGGTGCTATTCAGACATGAGGAAAGTTTGGATAAGACGAAAATAGTTCTTTTTGATGTTTGATGAGGTACTCATTCCATAGTAAAGTACTTGTGAGCTGCTTTTGTTTAGGTGATTATTGGAATTAACAAATACAGTACATAGTAAAATGTCTTACCGAACTTTCTCATTTTGTTTCTTTAGATTGGATTTCAAACCAAGGTACTGGATTCTCCTAGAAAACAAAGAGTGTGTAACAGTGAACATGGCGTAATCTGCATTAACATCCCACAGTGTGAAGGCATGACAATTAAGGAACACACATGGACTTGTGGCACATGGAAATGTGTGCACAGAAAAAGGAAATCTGTAGTTCTTTGAAAACAGGAAGGAGTTCTTCCTCACCAAAATGGGTACCTTCTGTTCAGTTATCAAGTTTGAAAATCTACAAGAAGTAAAGAGACTTTGTCACTGGGGTCCCATTATAGCCCTTGGTGTTATAGCAATATGTTCTACCATGGCCATGATTGACTCTGTGTTGTGGTATTGGCCCTTACATACCACTGGAGGAAGCATGAACTTTATCATGTTGATAAATTGGACTGTCATGATTCTTTATAATTACTTCAATGCCATGTTTGTTGGTCCTGGCTTCGTCCCTCTGGGGTGGAAACCGGTAAGAAAAAGATTCCTTAAGATGGTGAACCCTCATGATAATCATATATTTAGTTTTTGCCTTATCTGCCAACCAATAAGGTCAGACACAGCTTGCTCTTCGCTTTGGTAGAGACTAAGTGTATTATTCTAATCACCAATCATTTAGAGCTCAAAGAATTTATTTTATACTGGTTTGAAAGTATGGATCTAAGTTAGTATTTCCCAAAGCAATTTCATTAAATACTTCTGCATTAAAAAAAAAAAAAAAAATGGAGGGGTGGTGATGAGCGCATAAGTTTCTAGGAAACACTGCATATCATTCACCTCATAATTCTACAGTGTGGTTTGGCTCTAGGATCTTTTTTCATGTAACATATTAACATCCCTTATAACTGAGAAAAATTCTTTGGAAACTACTGTTTTAAACCATAAAGTATTCAGAAATAACGGGCAGCCTGGTAATAACAAGTCATGCCTTATGAATAAATACTATGGTTTGATTTTCTTTTATGGGAGATGGGGAAAGGATGGAATTTGAATTTTAACTTGCATTTCCAGCCATTTGAGTTAAAATATTTTTAAATAATGAATTTCTGGTAACAGCAACATCACTTTTCCAATTACCCAGAGGTTTATGTTTTGTTTCTATTTTGCTGCCAAGGAAAATTCTCAGGATAGCATGTACCTTCAATACTGTAAAGTCTGCCAAGCATACAAGGCACCACGGTCACATCATTGCAGAAAGTGTAACAGGTACTGTCTGTCTTTGCTATTTATTGGGGATTGATCAACTTGATTACTGGTCTTTTGTTGTTATTCTTTCTACCACATCAGTCCTAGTTTTATTTTCTGCAAGGTGGCTGCTTTATAAATAATGTTGTCAAAATAATTGTGTCATAATCTTCATTTTACTTTTACATCGTCAATTCTGTTAATAAGTATTACTCTTTTTTGTTATAAGTGAAAAGATTTTTCTAGAAAAGTACAGGTTTACTTTGCTTCTTGCCTTGCCAAGAGCAGGGTAAAAAGTTATACCTTTAGGTTGTTTTCATAAATCAGGATTAATTGTCGACTGTCATCTTGACTAGCCTTGGAATTGTTCTGAGTCTAAATTATAAAGGAGACCTGCTTTTTCCATTATTTAGTTGACTAACATTTACACTTTATACAGATCTACTAAATGAATCCAGGTGCCTGTTATCACAGGTGTTTTATATACAAAACTTAATTGGAAGAAAACAGAATCACTATGAAAAATGTGAATTAAGCTAGAACCTTTTTTAATGAACACCTATGTCCACTGATAAATAAGAAATTTATGATGAGACTGCTGAGGGGGAGGACCATTAGGGGGACCATTGGAGGAGCAAATAAAGTTTAGTTTGAGGCAAGAAAATTTTCTTCTAGCAGCCTCAAGGAAGGGAAACAGAGTAAGACTTTGCTCATTAAACCACATCTTATATTCCGGAGTTAGCTTGCTTAGCTTAGAGACTCCACATCTAAAGGATAAGAACAGGAAGGAAGGAAGTTACAAGCGTCTGCTAGGCCCCATCAACCCCAGTGGAGATTTATAAGTAATTTTGTTCAGTCTCTGTTGTTTTCCACTTCAGTCACTGCATTTCAGAGCTAGAGGAAAACCAGGAACCATGCTCATTTCTTTATAATGAACCTCTCAGTGGGCCTCCAGACTTATTTAAACAAAGTCACTTGTAGCAGACATCTTTTCCTCAGATGCTGTTACAAAGCCTGCCCTTTCTTGTGTTGTTTAAAATTTAAAAGAAGTCACTGTTTAAAAACTCATAAAGATTTTTCTTTCTGTTCCATGAAGTGTAATTCCTCTGTGACCATGCATGGACATGGCTAGATTCCGATGTGCTTGATCTTTTGAAGACCAAAGTTATTTAAAGTAGACAGGATTTTCTGCCTCACGTTTTATGTAAATTTTTCTTGTTAGGTGTGTGATGAAGATGGACCATCACTGCCCTTGGATCAACAACTGCTGTGGTTATCAAAATCATGCTTCGTTCACACTGTTTCTCCTTTTAGCACCACTGGGTTGTATTCATGCTGCCTTTATTTTTGTTATGACAATGTATACACAGCTTTATAATCGGGTAAGTGAAAATGTTATAAAATCATGCCAGCTTAAATAGTAGTTATTAAGATTATTTAAGAAGTTCCTTTTGGAAATATGCTTTCTACAATTTAGGTGGGGAAATAGAACTTTGTTGTATAATCCTCTGTAAGGATTCCTTTTAAAAAAGCAGTAAAACAGTTTTTAAGATGAGGAAAGATTATTTTGTCCTGGAAACTCACCTTATATGCTCTAGTTGAAGTTGACAATTATTTTAGTACTATCTATAACTTACTGGACTTCAAACTTGGTAGCTGTGGTAAAGAATAGTTAGAGGAAAAAGCAGAAGAGGGAGAAAAAAGACAATACTAGTGCTTTCTGTTTCCATTCGATCCTGTGGCCAGATGTAGTTCTTTTGTTCATTTCTAAATCCAGTGTCCTGGAACGTGGCTCACAGAGCAGGCGCACATTCTAAGATATGGTGCAACTGACTGAGTTGATTTATGGGCAAGTAGTCATGAGATAAAGTTCAGTAGTCACAAATTGAGGTCCCTAAAGAGGCCTGGAGGGTCAATGAGGGAAACAGGCCTGGTGGGATGTGGTAAACTGGAAAACACAGGTCCTTCACACAGGGAACAACCCATATTTGACTTCAGCCAGTTCTTGATGTTTGGAAATCCAGCCTGGTGATGCCAGATCATCCGGTTTTTCAAGAAAAATCTGAAAATCTGGACTTTTTATGTGAAATCTGATTCCTAAATCACTAAATTTCTAAATGTTGGTACCTAACTCTGAATATTTTAAAACATTTTGTAGGCCAGGCAGTACACATCAGCAGGCCATATTCGGCCTGCATTTTGCTAGTTTTTAAACCTCTCGTTGTGGAACATGAGGGAAGAAACCACTGAATCCTAGGCTATGTTTGTCGCTGTGGAAATCACTGTAAATAGAGGAAAACAAGGAGAGGATGGGAGACGCAGTTACAGCTTAGATTGGTGTTGTTCATGCATAGTAATGTTTGTGCAGTCTACCTAACACTTTCTGAGGGAACAATAACAAACAAACAAAAAACGTTTTAGAATACTGAAGAATGACATCGTGCATATCAGTATGAGTTCAAACCACAGTATTGATTAGAAACAGCTCTGTTTGCTATGACCACAGTGTCAAGTTGTCATTTGTTGATCTTTTTGACCAAGTTATTTTAAATGGTACAGTAGAGTATGACCGTTTACGACAACCAAGTATTTCAAGTGTGTGTTGTTGTTATTGTTTATAGCTCTCCTTTGGGTGGAACACAGTAAAGATTGATATGAGTGCAGCCCGGAGGGATCCTCTTCCGATTATTCCGTTTGGATTAGCTGCATTTGCTGCCACCTTGTTTGCCTTGGGATTAGCTTTAGGAACAACCATAGCTGTTGGAATGTTATTTTTTATCCAGGTAAGTTCCTCTATTACCTCTAGCTAAAGTTGTCAAGTTATTGGGGCCGCTTGTAACGAGAAAGAGATAAAGCTTCCATTTAAGTTTGCAGTGTGAAATGGAGATTATTGTTACTTATTCCATCTAGGTGATTAATTTAATCTTCTACTAGTCAGATAATTTTGAAGTGACTTTGCCAGAATTTCTAGGTTATTGATTTAATTTTAAAAATACTAACTTAGAGTTATATAGCATTTTATACTTGAGAAAGCTCTTCTCACCGTCTCTCTTGATCTTCACATCAACTCCAAAAGAGATCGAAGAGGAGTATTATTTTCCCATCCTTACAGATGAGTAATTAAGTCACAGGAAGGTTAAGTGACATAGCCAAGATCATCCATTCATGTATTCAGTAAACATATATTCAACAAACATGATTATTGTTATTTTATAGTAGCATATATTAAATCAAAATCATAATAACATAGCTAACATTTATTGAGTGCTGTTTTAGGCTTTTTACATGTGTCAGCTCATTTAATCTCCATAACAACCCTGTAATATAGGTGCTATTTAATGTCTACTCTGTGATGAATCACTTTGCTAATTACTGAGGCTACAAGAATGAAAATGAAGAGGTTCCTGCCATTAGGGGACTCACAATGAGTGGTGAAGAGTTAATTAATACAGGGTCATGTGTATAGCATAGATCTATGTACAAAGTGCAGTGAGAACACAGAGAAGGAGGATGTGGCCCTGAATGGATCAAAAAATAGTTCTTATGACTCATTTCATTCGCTTCATTAGTTTATTCATTCATTGAAAGCCCACTGTGGACCAGGTGTTGTGCTAGGCCCTTGGAATATGATAAGGACTCCCAGTCCGGGGTTGTTCTTACTGCGTCACACTGTCTACATGAAGGCACATGGAGACTTCACAGAATTGCAGGACGTATAGAGTTAGAAACGCTGGGCTTGAGGCCCTGATGCATCTCCGGCCCTTTTTGAACTCTTGGTTTTAAAATAACCTGGTTTTGGTTATAGTTCACGTTTTCTACTAGCCTGGCATCAAATTCTTTGAAAAATTTTCCCCAATCCCTATAATTAAGAATCATATTAGAAATAAACTAAAATCCTGTGGTGTAAAAACCTACATAAATGGAATTGTCATAGCTAGGAAAATCAAAAAATAGAATCAAGACTGAAAATATTCAGTTTTTACGGCAAGCAAAATATCTAGGTTGACTGAAATGAGTCCCTGTTACGTGTAATAAATAGATTAATCGTGCATTTAAGATTAAAAATAGTGGTAAAAGATTTTAATAGCATAATACGTCTATATAATACTGATTGAATGGATTATATCAATATTTTATTAATGCTCTGAAAAACTTACTCAGAAGATGGTACTTAAAACATGATTTTTTATTTAAACAGTAGATTCAGATTTGACTGTGGATCGATGTAATCATTCATGTGAAGATGTACAGTGGTTAAGAGTCAGATGGACCACACTCTGTTACTTAATCTCTGTTATCCTGATATCTTCATCTATGGAGTGGAACAATAAAAACTACCTCGTAGGGTTAGTGTAAAGATGATAATCTTAAATGAACCAGTCACATGATGAAATTTTACTATTTATCATTTAATTTCCAGATGAAAATAATTCTCAGAAACAAAACTTCTATTGAATCATGGATTGAAGAGAAGGTAAATTTTATAATTGTTTCCTCAATATCGACAAGGTACTTATTAACTAATAGACCAGATTAACTAATAAATGCCCCAAAATGAAAACTTGGCTACCAAATGGCTTCCTTACGTCATTTGCATGCCATGTAAAAGGTGATCATAGGAACCGTTTGATTTATTCTTGGTTTAATATGACTCCCACAGAGCTATCTCACACACTGAGTTGTTGAAGAGGCCTAAGCCACACATGAAACCATTTGGCTGTAGTCTCTCAGACTGGAGGAGAAGGCAACCCATTGGGAAAGGAACTTCTGTCCTACCAAGGTGCCATCACATAGGCTTTAGACATCAGATAGGGCTTATAACATTTAGCTGTTACAAACCTCACAACTTCCAGTACATACTTCACACTGTCCATTGTGATTCTGATATAAAAAGTACATCTGACTACCCCACTCCCTATTTAAAACTTCTCAGAGCCTCACTATCACTGTAGCAGGGGTTGTAAACCCAAATGCACTACAGCCCGGGCAGATAACCTAGATGCGGGGAGCCAGCCTGTGGGCCAGAGCTGCCCGGCAGACGAAGCTGATTGGTGCCACAGGGAAATCCTCACCCAGTATTGTGAGATCGTATAATTTTTTTTTTTTCCAAGAAAAGTCAGAGATCTGGATTTCTGTGTTACCTCCTTTCTATTTTTAAGCATTGGCAAGCAATTCAAATTAAAAACAAACAAACAAAAAACCTTTGTGGGACAAATAAAACACACCTCTAGGACATATTTAGCCCCCTGGCAGCCAGCTGGTGAGCTTTCATTTACAGCAGCAGTTCTCAAACTTTTTGGTCTCAGGACCTTTTACATTCTCAAAAATTGTTAAGGACACTAAAGAGCTTTTGTTAATGTGTATTATATCTATTGACATTTGCCTTATTTTCTAACTGAGAAAATCTTTGAATATTTATTATTTCATTAAAAAAAACAATAAATCCATTATATGTTAATAAAGATAACATGTGTTTTGGGAAAAATAATTAAATTTTCCAAAATAAAATAGGAAGTGGTGTGTTTTTTTTTTATAAATCTCTTTAATATCTGACTTAACAGAAGACAGTTGGATTCTCACATCTACTTCTGCATTCAATCTGTTGAGATATGCTGCTTTGATTGAAGTATATGAAGAAAATTCAGCCTCAGATAAGTAGGTAGAAAAGGGTGGAGTATTTTAACATGTCTTTTAGATAATAGTGGATATTCCTTGATAATACATTAAAGCCTGACAAGTGCTAGTTCTTGAGAGGTTAGTTGCATGTGAGATCTGAAACTACATCAGTAAACTTTTTGTATTCTTTTGTATTTAAATCCATCAAACTATCTTGCTCTTTGAATGGATCTGGTACCCATATAGGGCATCAGGCATTGGTCATTTGGAAAATAGTAGTTTACAGCGTTACACAGATTTTTAAAATGTTGACACATTTCATTATACAATATCTAAAAGCCGCATTCATTCATATCACTACCAATTTTATGGGGAAAATCTTTAAATGTTGGAAAGCTGTCAAGCTCCTAGTGGTGGCTATAAATTTTCCAAATTCCAATTTTCACTTGAAAGCCTTATTTTTTCCACTGGCAACAAATACTCAGTTGTTTATATGAAGTAACAGCCTGACTTTGTTCATTTTCGAGAAAACGTCCACTAAATACTGAAGTCTGAATAACCTTGGTTTTTCTGTTACATTACTCATTCTTTCATGTAAAAATAGCGTTACATGAAAAAAGCTGGCTACACAGCTTTTGTTAGCTCACAACTCAAACAAGTGTTTTTCTTGAGATAAGCACTTTGGCAAGCTTTATGTGTACTTTCCATTTTGTCACACAGAATATTAAAAAGACATCTACTTAAAAAAAAAAGACATCTACTTGAGGGCTGAGAGTTAATAAAAATAATTTTTATTTCTTCATCAAGAAATTTTTATGTAAAACTGGGCTTTTTGTTGGTTTGGTTTTGTTTGAATTATGACTGTGTAGCAGTGAAGAATATAGCACCTATTAATACAGTTTGGTGCCACTGTCTTGATTCCCGCTTAAGGTGCCAGCAATTTTACCCACCATTGCAAATGTCAACACCATGAAGAAGGCAAATAACATCTTCGTATTATTATGAAAGTTGTCTGACTTTGTTGAACTCCAAGAAAAGGTCTTGGGGACTCAAGGAGGTATGCAAAGCATACTTTGAGAACCACTGATGTACAGGTTTAAGTCCAAGCTCCTTAGCTTATGCGTAATATCAATAAAACCTTTTATGTCTTCCTCTTACCTGCTTCTCCAACTTCATTTCCACCCCTCCCACCCCATTCACACTCAATACCAGCTAATACCAAATAGTTTGCACATCTTATGCTTCTGTATCCACATGTTGTTCCCTCTGCCTAGAATATTCTTTCCCCCTATTTTTTGCCTAATTTCTTGTCCCTCAACACTTAATTTAGCTGTCACTCCCTCCAAGGAACCTTCCTTGACTTTCCCTAGACTAAGTTAAGTACTTTTGTAGCGTTTTCCTGTAGCACTTACTGCACATCTCTGTCACCTTTTAACACACAGTATTGCTGGAATCCCCCATCTTCACTGAGTGCTTCTCTTAAAGACCGTGCCTTGGTTGTTTCTGTAAGCTACTCTCATCCTTAGCACTTTTTCTTTCTTAATATTCTAGATCTCTGTTCTCTGAGGCTCTTAATTCATTTTGAAGACTCTGAAGCTTTTGCTTATAAAAAGGGAAAAGAAATTACCCTTTACTGTCTGGGTGGGGATGGACTTACATGTTGTCATGTTACAGCTTGACAATTCTTTTAATTGAATTAACATCAACATCACTTTATAAGTAACTGCAAAAGCTTTTCCCTAAAATACTATCCCCTGATAATAAAATATTTCAAGGTATCATCTCTAGTTAGCATAATGTGTTGACATTAGATTAACAGTGTTTTTTGCTAATGACCAAAGCTCTTTGTAAAGTGCCATGCTAAATCTAGAAGTTATTTTAAAACTGGCACTCTGTTGCTCAGTAAAAATCAAATAAATGATTGTATTGATATTAAGTTAAAATGTATCAAAATTACAGATTTTGTTACACTGTAAGTATCAACTGGATTTGTACACTTATTGTAGGAATAAATGGTGTATCTCTATACCACTAGGTGTCAGTGGAAATTCAGAAATTCTAAGAAATTTCTTAGAAATTTCTATCAGAAATTCTAAGCCAGTTTATCCCTTCAAGTAAAAGCTAACAATTTAAATGCCTAGAATATAATTTATGAAACCTGAATATTTATATATATATGCATAAGATGTACATATAAATGCCTACATAAATAAGTATATAGACATATGTAATGGTATTATATAAAACTGAAAGAAGATCTTTTACACATACCTGCTAGCTTTTAAAAAAAATAATTTTCACAGAATGATGACTCCCCCGTCACACCTTTCCTGGCCACTCACACACAGGTGTTCCTGCCACCCAGGATGCAGCCATTGCATTCTAGTGCACCCCACCTAACGCTTCCTTCCATCCTGAATAAACCCTTGTTTTCTCTTAAACCTCCTTATCAATGTGTCGTCTTTACACCTGGATTCCTTTGTTCTGCTGAACAAGCAGGAACATTGAGGACTTTTTCTATATGGAATAAAGTTACTAACTCCTTTAATAAACGTTTTTGAATGCTTAAATTTGGTCTTATTTAGGCATATTCCTGAGTAACTCCTGTCAGACATTCTCTGGATGGTCTCATACAGGGTTGGTATTGTGTGTCAAGTTCTTCCTATATTGTGATAAGTGTGTTTATTTCTCCTGTGTACTCTAACGTTACAACAAGGAGGAAGCAGTTTTAGGAATGGTACGAATTTGAGGAATAAATGTTCTCAATAGTATATTACTAAAAGCCATTTAAGACAGATGTATCTGCCATCTTACATCTTTGTTACCCACAGGCTAAAGATCGAATTCAATATTATCAACTAGATGAAGTCTTTGTTTTTCCTTATGATATGGGAAGTAGATGGAAGAACTTTAAACAGGTTTTTACGTGGTCAGGGGTCCCCAAAGGAGATGGACTGGATTGGCCAATAAGAGAAGGCTGTCACCAGTACAGCTTAACAGTGAGTATTTTTGTTCAGATAGTCTTGCCTTTTTGCCTCACCTTCTTCCCCTTAACTTCTTAACTCCGATGGCATTTTATAGTAAAATAAGTAATAAGAATTTTTTCAGTATGTCAAATGAATCTAAATTCTAAAGCACTCCTTGTATCATGTCCCTCCTTCTATTTAAATCTTTCCTTATCTCTCCATACCTGTGAGATAAAGTCCTGATTCCTTAACTTAGTTTTATAAAATCTGGCCAAAAGCTACCTTTCACCTACATCCTAGCAGGAATCATCCTTTCCAATCAGCCTAGTCTACTCAGCGAATTCCTGGTACATTCCTGACCCCTAACTCTTCCCCAACACTGTTTTTTCTATGTCATCTGAGCTCCTCTTTATCAGAAATTATTCAGACCAGTTCCAGTGCCCTCTCTTCCATAAAGACTTACTTCCCCACTCTAGACTCAGCTGGATTTGGCACTTAATCATATACTAATGTATATTAGCACGTGAGGTCTCATTTTTATTTAATTCTTGTATCTTATGTCTTTAACTTAACTTGGCAAGATTCTAGGCAGAGGTTATTTCCCCTACTATATCTAGTGTAGTAACATTTAATAAACTTGCTGAATAAGTGGAGAAAAGGAGTTGAAATGGTGACTTTTAAACAAGACTCATTGTTGGTGAATTTTGCAGGCTGTTTGCTGTCTCTCTAAAGAATCAGTGAGTCTCTGTATCCTCTTCACCTCAGGGACAAGCCCAGAAGCCCCCTGAGGGCAGAGAGCACATCTCCCTGATTCCTGGGCCACAGGGAGTGCTCTGTGAATAAAGACATTGGAGAGGGAATACTGAGAAGGAGGCCCCACTTCAGTACCAGTTTTTAGTCATAGGGCCTTCTTTCCATGCTAAAAAAAAAAAAAGAAAGAAAAAAAAAAGGCGGCCTTTAAATTGTCAGCAATTTGAAATGTTGGAAAATTGGGAGTTTGTCATGTCACTGTGCTATAGTAAATGAGGAAAGCCTGTTTTTAAACATTGAGATAAGAGACTTCATTTTTTTTTTTTATATCTTCCAAACAGATAGAACAGTTGAAACAAAAAGCAGATAAAAGAGTCAGAAGTGTAAGTAATTCTTTTGCAATGATACTAATTTCTTTTTCTTTTGTCAGGCTCTATACTTCTATGTAGCTTTTAAAATTGCCTTTGAGTAAAAACCAACTGTCAGCTTTTATTAAATAATATTTCTTAATACATTTGTTGAAATTTAATGCATATTACTTTTGTTTTCATTTAAATAGTTTGGACTGGAGGTTTGGAGGGAATTTAGTCCATTTATATTGTCAGAAGATAAGTATCCTCAGTATAGTTCCCTAGTGTGAAACTCGTCCTTACAGTGATACGGAATAATTCAACGGCCACTAGCTACATGTGGCTATTTAAATTTACATTAATTTAAATAAAATTAAAATTTAAGTCCCTTGGTTGCACCAGCCACATTAAAAGTGTTCAGTTGCTACATGTGTCTAGCGGCTGTCACACTGGATACCACAAGTATAAAACATTTCTATCACTGCAGAAAGTTCTACTGGACAGCACTGCTTCTAAAATGTCATTCTTAGCCATGTGCTTGAAATGAAGGGTAAGAAAAAGCCTGAGAATTAGAAACATCAATTAATTACCTTCTATAAAGGGTAGATAGGGAACCAGGAGGGAAACACTTGCCTGATATTTTGGGTCTACCTTTCACAGTTTACATTCAAACTTAAAAAACCTCAGGTATGGGTTAATGTTAAATTGTTCTTCTGCTCACTGATGACAGGTTCAGTATAAAGTAATAGAAGATTATAGTGGTACCTGCTGTCCTTTGAATAGAGGAATCAAAACCTTCTTCACGAGCCCCTGCACTGAAGAGCCTCGGATAAGGCTACAGAAAGGGGAGTTCATTTTAGCCACAAGAGGCTTACGGTAAGCGACAGAAAGCAGTGAATTTCTTCTTGAATGACGAAATTGGCATCTAGCCAAAAAAAAAAAAATTAATTTTAATCTTTTAAATATTTCAGATACTGGTTGTATGGAGATAAAATTCTTGATGATTCCATTAAAGAAGGTATGAAAGTGGAAGGGGGTGTTTAGAGGACAAGACTGCCAGCAATAACTGCAAATTTTACAAGAATAACTTTTATAAACAGTCACGTCACGTGCATTAGGGGAACTAAATAGGAAGGCACATCATTAAACAACAAAAAGAAGCTCTTTGTATTATTCCTCCATACACTTGTATTTATCGGGTCTTTGCAATGATTAGCAAACATCACACCCCATACTTAACTGTGCGACAGGCACTTGCGGAAATGCTTCACTTGTGGTATTCAGGTCCCCAACAGCCCTCTGAGGTCCGTGCTGTCATTGACATTTTATTGGTGAGGGAACTGGAACGTGGAGAGGCTAAGCAGCGTGCCCAAGGCCACACTACATGCAGATGGAGCCAAGACTCCAGCCCACGCAGTCTGGTTCCAGAGCCTATGACTAAGCTGCTATGCTATACGCACCCCCATTGAATGAATCATCCTATTAAGTTATAAAAACTAATGAACTGAAACTGTGTCTTTGATTTTTTTTATTTACTTTTAAGAATTGTTCCTTTTTAAAGTAAAGATTAACCCAGATGCTCTTTTGAAAACACTGGGTTAATCATAAATTAACCCATGTGACAGCTTAGGCAAGCTTGATATAGAAGTGCACAAGTTAGAGAAAGTCTAAAAGGAAAATTCACAAAGGCTACAGGGAGATAGTCGCCCGGAACAGATGAAGTATGACAGTGCCATACTCCTTCATGGTCACACACATGTACGTGAACACCAAGTTCGCCCCACTCCACTGGGGCTCTCCTGAACCACGTCAGCTCCTTCCCCAGATGATGGAATTTGGGAAATATCTGTTTTCTAGCTTGTTAGGAACATTTTTTTTGAAAATTTTATTTATTTATTTAATTTTAACCTCATAATTGTGCTTATAAAAGATGGTGGGGGGTGGTAAAGTCTAACTAAAAGCTTATTAATTGGAAGTAATAGGACTAATGGGTCTCACAAATGTCATTGTGGTATATCTGACTATTTCATACCAGTTTCATTTTCTCCCTCAGGTGTTTCAAGAATAAGAGGATGGTTTCCTAGAAACTGTGTAGAAAAGTGTCCCTGCGATGCTGAAACAGATCAAGCCCCAGAGGGTGAGAAGAAAAATAGATAGCCACTTTTAAAGTAAAATTACTCTAAGTCCACTCCATTACTTGAAAATTGTACATATTACTAAAGAATTATGCAATGAGCCTACTCTGGTTAAGGTGTTCTTTTCCTCAAAGGTGCCCTAGTGCCATGATCTAAATATTTTTATTATCATTTTGAAATGGAGAAGCCATTCTGCACATACCTTTGAATTCCTGCACCTCGATGCCACTGCTCCCTCTCCCCAAAAGGAAAAACACTTCACCCAAGTAAGTCGATTGCATTTTCTCTAGGATTTTTTTATGCACTGCCCACGATGGACCTCACCTGCAGATATAGTTCCCCCTTTGCCAGGAGCACCTGCATGTGATGCTTTTATCCTCTCTCCCCCTCTGCCGAAATTTCTTATGTAATATTCTAGATACTACAGAACTTAATTTGCAGATTCAATGTAAGCTCAGATTTTATTACCTGTCTTTTAATAATGAAGATTTTGTCAAATCAAATAAAGATCAATGGATGTTCTGTATAAATCATAGTTTTTACTCAAAGTATCTTTCTTTTTGCTGACTAAAAAGGATTGTCTTAGTTCCTTATGGAAAAACTGCTTTACTGCCTTGTGAAAAATCGACATCTTTAATCATGAGTCTTAAGACATACATATTTGCCTCAAATTACCCAATTAATGGCATATTGAGATCACAGGATTCTGGGAGACTTTTTTTTTTAATTGAAGTATAATTGATTGACAGTGTTACAGGTGTCCAGCAGTGATTCAGTTATGTGTGTATATATATATATATATATATATATATATATGTGTATATATATGTGTGTATATATATTCAGTTATATATATATATATAATATATGTATATATATACACATATATTCTTTTTCAGATTCTTTTCCATTATAGGTTATTACAACATATTGAATATAGTTCCCTGTGGTATACAGTAGGTTCTTGTTTATCTATTTTATATATAGTAGTGTGTATCTATTAATCCCAGATTCCTAATTTATCCTTCTTTGCCTCTTTCCCCTTTGGTAACCATAAGTTTGTTTTCTATGTCTGTGAGTCTATTTCTGTTTTTTAAATAAGTTCATTTGTATCATTTTCTTAGATTCCACATATTAGTGATATCATATGATACTTATCGTTCTCTGACTTCACTTAGTATGATAATCTCTAGGTCCGTCCATGTTGCTGCAGATGGCATTATTTCATTCTTTTTTATGGCTGGGTAGTATTCCACTGTATTTATATACCACATCTTTATCCATTCATCTGTCCATGGACATTTAGGTTGCTTCCATGTCTTGCCTATTGTAAATAGTGGTTCCATGAACATTGGGGCGCGTGTATCTTTTTGAATTAGTTTTTTCAGCTTTTCTGGATATATGCCCAGGAGTGGGATTGCTGGATCATATGGTAACTTGGTTTTAGTTTTTGAAGGAACCTCCATACTGTTCTCCATAGTGGCTGCACCGATTCCCCCCAACAGTGCAGGAGGGTTCCCTTTTCCTTCACACCCTCTCCTGCATTTATTGTTTGTAGACTTTTTGATGATGGCCATTCTGACCTGTGTGAGGAAATCTCATTGTAGTTTTGATTTTCATTTCTCTCATAATTAGCAATGTTGAGCATCTGTTCACATGCCTATTGGCCCTCTGTATGGAGAAATGTCTGTTTACGTCTTCTGCCCCTTTTTTGATTGGGTTGTTTATTTTTTTGATATTGAGCTGTATAAGCTGTTTCTGTATTTTGGAAATGAATCCCTTGTAGGTTGTATCCTTTGCAAATATTTTCTCCTATTTTGTAGGTTGCCTTTCTGTTTTGTTTATGGTTTCCTTTGCTATGCAAAAGCTTCTAAGTGTAATTAGGTCCCACTTGTTTATTTTTGCTTTTCTTTCCATTACTCTAGGAGATGGATCCAAAAAGATATTGCTGTGATTTATGTCAAAGAGTGTTCTGCCTATGTTTTCCTCTAGGAGTTTTATAGTATCCAGTCCCACATTTAGGTCTTTAATCCATTTTGAGTTTAATTTTGTATATGGTGTTTGAGAATGTTCTAATTTCATTCTTTTACATGTAGCTGTTCAGTTTTCCCAGCTCCAGTTATTGAAGAGACTGTCTTTTCTCCATTGTATATTCTTTCCTCCTTTGTCATAGATTAATTGACCATAAGCACATGAGTTTATTTCTGGGCTTTCTATCCTGTTCCATTGATCTATGTGTCTGTTTTTCTGGCAGTACCATGCTATTTTGATTACTGTAGCTTTGTAGTATACAAAGCTATTTTTTGGGCTCTTCTAAACACATGAGTAGAATTATAGTAGTCACCTATTCCAGTAGTAATTCTTTCCAAGGCAGGGAACTTGAGCTTTGGGGGTCTGGCTTATAACAGTTAACAATAAGGGAAGGGCACTTGGGGATTCATCAATGAATGAAGCACAACTCTGCCAGATTCCAGTGAGGGGTAGGGAGGTGGACGGACAGTAAAATATATGTCAGATGGAGTCATGTATTATGAAGAAAGCAGGTGGGACAGTTTGATGGAGGTGACATTTAAAGCGGATGAGGGGACAGATCACATGTCTCTGGGAGTATCTGCATTTTAGGCAGAACAACAGGCTGGAATGTGGCTGGCATGTTTGAGGACAGGAAGGCAGCCAGCGTGGTGCAGTTGGAATGAGTGAAGGGGGCATGCGAGAGGAGGTCAGGGAGACAGCGGGAGTTAGTTAGACATGGAGGGAAGTTAATTCCTGCCTGCCCTTCTGTTTCAAATATCCAAGAATAGACATTTCCTCAGCTCTTCTGGGCGCAGGGTCTAGAAAGACCATCCAGGAACATTCTCCTTGATTCCGGTGAGAGACCAGAAAGGAATACTGTTCAAGACTACTTGGATGATAAAGGAGAAAGAACATGAATTGTGCTCAGTTGGAGTTAGGGTTCGACTGGTATTTATTTTATTATTCACATCTGTGGGATAAGAAGGCCTGGTCTTCAACATAGCTATCAAACCTGGTGGCATTCTAGAATCACCTGGGGACCTTTTAAAAATCCTGATGCCCAGGCTGTACCCCTGACCATGTTAATCAGAATCCGTTAAGTGTCACGCAGGCCTCAATATCTTTTTAAACTCCCAGGTAATTCTAGTGTGTAGCCAAGTTTGAGAGCCACTCGCTTACGTGATTGATTGTTAAGGGGTCCTTGTCTGAGGCTGGTTCTCATTACAGTCTGTGGGGAAACACACACCACAGCTTAAGCTATCTGCAGTGGTTTATTCTGAATGCTTAACATTTACAAGTGGAAGCAGCACGTGTTGAAGGGGTGTAAGGTACAGGAGGAACTGAGTCGGGAGGAAAGATCAGTCAGTTCCTTCCCAGAAGGTAAGCCTCTTGTGCAGGCTTCATGCTTGCCCATAGGTCTTCATTCCCAGTTCAGGAGGTTGTTACTTCGTTTACTGGAAAAGTGCACTTGACATGAGTTTCAGCTCCTTCCCCCACAGCTTCCAGCTCAGCAGCAAACTGTTGGGAAGAGGTTCAGTTACCAGGTATACTGCAGAAAACACTTTTAGAACATACTTTTTGGACAAAATGTCATAGGCCCAGTTTTAAATTCTCCCAAGTCAGAGAAACTACAGGGTTTAGGAAATGCTCAGTGATCAAACTTTTCCCTTCTGGACACAAACCTCAGTGGACACAGAAGTACAAAGAAGAAATTTGTCTCACAGATATGATTAATTAATATTGTGATAGCTTAAAACTCAACTTAATTTTAGTGGTTTTGTGGAATGGTTAGAAAACATGAATTATAAACAGCTTTTCAGAACTTAAATTTCTCTTAATTTGAACATTGGAAGGCCTAAATGTTGAGACTGCCAACAATTTAGGTTTACTAGAAAACACGGAAGAATTCCCAGAGGGTCACTTTGGCCCTTGAACTAGTTATAAAGGTTGGAGATCACAAGGAAGGAAAAAAGATATAAATGGACCTTGAAGAAAGGTATCTTGATAGAAGTAGCCCTAAATGTCAGCAACATTTAAGATGGGAAGGACAAGAGTTATTTAGTTCAAGGCTAAGCTTCCCATGGTAAGTTCTCTCACTTAATATTTTTAAAAAAGCCCTGAAACTATGGTTTTATAATTTAGTAGGTAGCTACAACAACAGACAGGAGGAAAGACAAAAAAATGAACGTAAGGTTAGTTTTTAATCCATATTCCCACAAGGCAGGCTACCTCTGAGCCCCTCGTAGCCATAAGTACCTTAACCTACTCCTGGATTTTCTCATACAGACTGTTGATTTGAGTCCGAAAGTATTTGGCAAGCTCTCCCCTCTTTGCTTTCATGGTTGGTGTCAAGAGCCCATTTTCAATGGAAAATGGCTCTGGATGAATATAGATGCGTTTGACCTGGAAGAGAAGATGCACACATACACACGTGTTTAATAGTGATGTGGACTGTTCCGCAGAGCCCTCTAAATGCTATGTGAAGAACCTTAAAGAATATTTCCCCTTATAAAAGTGGCGTTGATGAAGTGGGAGGGTAAAGAGAAGAGTAACACATGCCCATTCTCACACACTAATAATTTGGGAAAGACATGAGTGGAGAAGGAGGAGGAATAATGAACAGCATGAAGGGACTGTACAGGTAAATGCAAAGGTCAGTGTCATTAATGGTCTAATAGTACCTCTAAAATCAGTTCCTTGGAAACTGTACTTTTAAATTTTAAACCCCATTATAAATGCGAACTTTAAAACTTTATGACATGAGAGACCAGGATAACATGAGTAGTACATACCTGTTCAAAGGATTTAAGGCCACCTTCTGTCCCAGTTTGCTGCAAGTCTAGTAAAATGGCTTCCTTTATAACCTAGGAATATAAAACATAGCTCAGAGCATGGCTGTTGAAAAAGAGCCTGAAGGAAAGGCTGAGCATGAACCAGTTCAAAATGCCTACTAAGCTCATCAGGATAAAAGCAGGGTATGGGGGTATGTGCAAGCATATGTGATACCTAAATGTTGCTCAAAGAAAAAAAGTCATGGGGAGAAAAAACAAATCTAAATGGTAGCAGGGGTTTTCTCTGGACGCCATTATCTAATACCCCATTTTCCAGTTATTTTTTTCCACAATGCACATGCTACTATAAAAAGAATAGGGATTTTGGTGGTTGTTTTTAAACTCCTCATCCTCTCTTCCAGTCTAATAAAACCAGTCAATCCACACCCAGCAAGGGTCCGTTCTTCCAGTGAGGAGGCTCTAGGAAGCTGTGGGTGCCCAAGCTGGGGAGGCCTCCCCCTCCCACGACGGGCCCATGGGTGGGCATAGGCTTTTCTGAGTGAGACTTACTTGGTTTCGGCACAGTTCTTCAAAAGAGCCCTTCACCCCAAGTTTGGCTGCAAATGAGGGAAGCACATCTGGGTCAGGAACCACCACTCCCACTAGGAATGACTGGAAAGGAAACAGGCATGTGAACTAGCGCAGCACTGCCCCCCAGTGGGGAAAGAAAGCAGCGTTACCTCAGAATGCATGATTGTTCCCAAGCCCTGGAATTCAGTGCCGGCGTCCTACAGTTTTCTCACCATATATTTCAAACCCTCATGGAACTCTGATCCCATTTTCCCACTCAACATCTCTACAAAAATGTTCTATTCAAACATGAATAGAAGTGGTGCTCAACATTAAGCTTAAAGCATCTCTGGCCTGTCCATATCAACCCTCCCCCACTCCCGAGAAGCTAAGTTTAAGTGCAGTATATATAAGACAGTTTGTGCCAGAAGAACTCCTATTGTAGTGGAAACGAAGTGCACCATGGGGCTCTTCTACTGAATGGCTACCCTTTAGTATAACTGTTTTAACAGTTCTACTGACTGGTTACAGAGTCTATCATAGTTTCAAAGAATTTTTTTTTTTCATTTATAGTGCCTTATTTGAGGTTTGGAGTGTGGCTTCATTTCTTTAGTTTTATGAGCTCAGATCTTCTCATCCTAAATCTACCTATACAGATTTCCTTTAGCTATGGAAGTTGGCATGGTCTGTGCCTGAAACTGACTGTTGTTAAGACAATATATATTACCCATAAGCTTTCCCCATGTACAAAAATTTGCGACACCAGGCTACTCCTGATGTAGATATCTTCTATCTTCTCTGGAGCAATGTATTCTCCTTGGGCCAGCTTGAAAATGTTCTTTTTTCGGTCGATGACCTTCAGAGTTCCATTCTACAGGAGACAGAGATAACAGCATCAGTGTTTCTGAGCCCTGTTGAGTGATGTCAGTGAAGAGAGAGGTGAAGTCAGAGGTCATCTTCCTTCTTTAAACTTGACCTCTCCATTGACCTTTGGGCAATCTTTCATTTCTCTTTCTTGGCTTTGGGGAAAGGGGAGGAAGGCAGCGTTCTTCAAAACCTGTCTATACTGCGTGTGTCTTTGAAGAGTCAGTGGGCAGTCTTGGAAAAAGTCCCCTGGACCCACTAGCATTGTGTAAATGCTTGCCTCATCCAATGAAGAAATTTTGCAGCTCTGAATTTCCAACAACTTAATTTCCAATTACTCCTTTTCCAGAACTCTTAGGAATAGGGAAGGTGTTATCTTTTATTAAGACTTTTGAATTAGCTCTCCCCCTCCTTGGCTCCCTTTTCTGTATCCCTCCTGTTAGATCCGGGAGCAGGCTATACAGCTCTACTGTGCCACTGCTAATCATGCAAGTCAGTAATTGCGCTTGTTAGGACAGAAGCGGGGCTGGGGAGGGCTCTCTGAGCAGCCACCAGAGGTCATTTGCAGCTTCATTTCTCTGGGCTAATTGGTCTGAGGCGCTTAGGTTTTTAGGGATTTGAATTATAGAATTGGGACAAGTGGCAAATACAGTCCACGTGATCACACCCTGAACAGCGCAGCAGACTGAACCAACCTTGGAACTATTAACAAGGCCGACTCAAGAAATTAGCCATCAATTCAGCCTAACACACATTATCTGAAAGTGATTAATAAGGCTCAGCCCTTTACAACTCCAGTGGGAGGACACATCTGTTGCCTACATTGTAGGCTCATTAGAACTGAGAACTCTCGTTATACAGAAACAGATCTGTTAGCAAAATACCGCTAGACCCAAATCTATGAAATACATCATTAGGGCCAGTGTTCTTAGAGATCTGTTGTCGAACATTCCTTGAATATCACTTAAATCTTGAGAATACTGAGCAAGAAGGGGGTTTTAAATCTGGTTACATTCCTGCTCCCCCAGCACATGGTAGACAAAACCTTCCAGAGAGGAAAGCTCTTGGAATATCCTCCACAGGGGTTTAAGGCTCCATCATTACCATGCCTTAATTTCCTCTCTTAGGAAAACAAGGGGGGGTTGACAGAGACTACTTACTGCCGATTGTTTGTCAGCAAGCTATGCTTTTAAAAAGTCTCAGTGTCTTCCACCAAGAGAGGCTGTGAAGGTCACTGAGGGGCAAAAACTAGCCTCTGCATACACCTTGTTTAGAAATCCTGCATCCTTGTTTTGATATGTCTCCATATATAAGTGGAAAGAAACTTATCCCTTTGAAACTCATAAAAGGCAAACACTATAGGCCCATGGAGTTAACACAATTTCTTCCTCAATAAAAGTAAAAATCACAACAACAACAACAACAAAATAGACTACTACACTCCTTCTTTGGAAAAGTCACCTAATTTTCCTCTGTAGGGACTCCCAGAAGTTTTGAAGCAACACCCACCGGGAGCCAGCGACCAATGTCTCCTGTGTGAAGCCAGCCATCCTTGTCCAAGGCTTCCTCTGTCTTCTCAGGGTCCTTCAGGTATCCCTTGAATACATTGGTGCCCTTGATGCAGATCTGCACATAAGATGGTACATGGTGGTGACAGTAGCAAAGGCTGCTACAAAACACCTACTTTCCTACCACCTTGAATCATTTGATGCTTTCCACTAATGTATGAAGAGCACCAGATTTTAATCCCCATTGTGGGGACGGGAAAGTTAGGCTCAGAGACACTGAATTCCTTGCTAAAATTCTCAATAGAATCAAACTCAAACCTGCTCACAATTGTGTGCTTTTTCTGATGCAAACATCCCCACTATGATTGTCTGAAAATGACTGCCCGGCACAGCCTACCCACCTGTCCTTCATTGTTCACTGCAAAGTAGTTCATATCAGCCACATCTTCCAGCTTCACATGATTGCAAGCGATGGGGACTCCAACGTGGCCTAGAACACACCACACTGAATCAGCCAGGATACCGTGAAATGGTGATAATTCCAGCCATATTTCAGAGAGATTTATGGATTGATTCTAAAAGAATAAAACTGAAAAGTCATCTGGCACCAGTGCTGGAGAGCCTGGACCAAAGCTTAGGTTTGGCATCTGCCACATTCATCCATAGCACTGAGGTTATCTGAACCTCCTAGTTCATCTAGAACTCCTTCTCCCAACCAGTGCACCTCCTGCCCAGTTGACAAAGAACCTACCTGATTTCCAATCCCCAGGTGATGTAATTGTACAGCCAGCAGTGCATTCTGTTTGACCATAAGCTTCAAATACCTGCGCAAACCAAAGAAGGGCTTTGAGACTTACTCAAGATAAAGCAGGAGCCGGCCGTGCCCTATGGCAAGACATGAGGAAAGCAAGGTCTCTGAGAGTTGGAGGACACTTAGTGTCCTAATACCTTGAATTTATGCCTGAGCTGCTAAGTCTTTACAACTGTGGATTCACTCAAAAACCAAAAGGGTTCAGAAAAAGACCAAAGTATGGAAACATACTATACTTTGGGAAATGTGGCATTTCAAGCTGATGGGAAAAAGCGAGTTACGCATTGAGTGATGGGCAACCCAATGGCAATCAGACTTGAACCAAGGCAATGGAGTGCTACTGAAGGAGCTGAAGAAAGTGAGTAGCATTTTTTAAGGGAAATAGCTATGGTATGGAACAGGGGTTGGCAAACTTTTTGTATATAGAACCAGATAGTGAATATTTTTGACTTTGTGAGCCACTTGGTCTCTATTTCAATGACTTAACTCTGCCAATGTAGCACCAAAGCAGCAGTAGATGATATGTAAATAAGTGGGTATGATGTGTTCCACTGAAATTTTACTTATAAATACAGGCAACGGGCCAGGTTTGGCCTGTGCTGCAGTTTGCCCACTCCTGGTATAAAGGATAATCTTGACTGGAGAGGGGATGTGGGGAAATAAGTGCGTGGGCTGCATTAGGGCTATGGCCTGTCGTAGGCAGAGCTGGTGGAGGAGAGGAAGGCATTTCTGGGAGGGGTGTGGCAATAGGACCTTCTGACCTATTGGTTTTAGGAGCTGAGGGAAAGGAAGGTATTAAGTTTGGCCAAGAGGATGCTAGTTTGAAAGACCAGAGGAACTCTGACCTAGGCATCAATTCAGAACCTTTCTTTTTTTAACATCTTTATTGGAGTATAATTGCTTTACAATGTTGTGTTAGTTTCTGCTGTATAACAAAGTGAATCAGCTATACGTATACATATATCCCCATATCCCCTCCCTCTTGCATCTCCCTCCCACCCTCCCTATCCCACCCCTCTAGGTGGTCACACAGCACCGAGCTGATCTCCCTGTGCAATGCGGCTCCTTCCCACTAGCTATCTATTTTACATTTGGTAGTGTATATATGTCCATGCGACTCTCTCACTTCGTCCCAGCTTACCCTTCCCCCTCCCCGTGTCCTCAAGTCCTTTCTCTACGTCTGTGTCTTTATTCCTGTCCTTCCCCTAGGTTCATCAGAACCTTTTTTTTTTTTTTTTTTTAGATTCCATATACATGTGTTAGCATACAGCATTTGTTTATTTGTTTTTCTCTTTTAGGCCGTTGTTTCATTCATGTTGTGCATGTTGGCCAAATGAATGAACTACTTAGCCATTTGGGGAAAAAAAAATATGAGACTATATCTGTACTCAAGCCCATTTACTAAATTCCAGGTGGAGCAGAGACTTAATTGGAAAAAAGTAAAACCATAAGGCTACCAGAAAATCTGGACGAAAACAGTTTTATGCAATATTGAGGGTTAGGAGGCCTGTCTAAACAATTATAAAGCCACATAGAAAAGGTGACTGACTACATACACATTTGAAACTTTTATATAGCAATACACAGTGCAAAAAGGTGAGACTAGGAAAAATATTTCTAACACAACAAAGATTGATTTTATGACCATACGAAGAACTCCTAGGGAGCAAGGTGAAAGAGAACCAAATTATCCTTTGCCCATTTTTCTGTAAGGAAGTAAGTGAGTAATTCATGAAAGAAATACAAGTGCCTGTAAGCAGTAGAAAAGATGTTTAGTGTTAATAAAAGAAACAAAGTTGCAATAAGATTTTTCATGTATCTGGTTGGCTAAGATTTAAATGACTGAAAAAGCACTAGCAAAAATATGGGGATAACAGGACTTGTGCATTATTTGCAGTATGCATAAAAAAGATTCTGGCTCCATCCAGAATCTCCTTCTGGAGGGAAGTGTGATAATCTACATTAACATGTAAAAAACCCATATACTTTGACTCAATAATCCCCACTTGTAAGGATTTATCCTAAATTGATAATTGCATAAATATACACAAGTATCCTTATCACTTGATTATAATAACAAAAAAAAAGTGGTAAACAACTCTAGTGTCCATCAGTAGGAGACTACTTATTTGGGTACGTTCAATAAACTATTACAAAACCATTAAAATGATGTTTCTTTGACAAGAAGCAATGTTAATGGGGCACTGTTTAATAAGTATTTTAGAACACTGATGCTGTTTTTTAAAGGTTATACTCCATTTATAGTTATTATAAAATATTGGATATATTCCCCGTGTTGTACAATATATCCTTGTAGCTTACTTTATACCTAATAGTTTGTACCTCTTATTCCCCTACTCCTATATTGCCCCTCCCCCTTTCCCCACTGGTAACCACTAGTTTGTTCTCTATATCTGTGAGTCTGCTTCTTTTTTTGTTATATTGACTAGTTTGTTGTATTTTTTCAGATTCCACATGTAAGTGATAATACACAGTATTTGTGTTTCTCTGTCTGATTTATTTCACTTAGCATAATGCCCTCCAAGTCCATTCATGTTGCTGCATATGGTAAAATTTTGTTAATACTGATGCCATTTTGTGTAAACGTCTCTGTACACAGGTGCATTAAGAGGTGACTGGAAGGACACTTTCTCTTGATTTTGAGATTTTGGCTGACTTTCTCTTTGGTACTTTTCGTTTGTGTTTTCATTTTTATTTAAATAGTAAGCTTTATTTGTGCAAAAGTGAAATAAGCTATCATCAAAAAAAAGGTGCTTGGCTTACCGGACATCCCATTGCTGCCCGGAGGAACGTCAAGACGGGAGAGGAGATGGGGGCAGCTCCGGTGACCATGAGACGAACCTTCCCGCCCAGGCTTTCCTGTTTAATAGACACAAAAGACGTGCTGAAGACTATTCCCTTTGCTTCAGTTTCCTGTGTTGCAAAATGGGTAGAACAGCCTACCTACCCGGTGTTGTCATGAGAATTAAACTCGTTAATTTACAAAGCACTTAGAATAGGGTCCAACATTGTAGAAAAGAACTTAAAATGTTAGCTATTACTGTCACCACCATCCATAGCTGGGACCAGACCTGCAATTTTTTTTTTTTTATTATTTCCTTAGATAATTTGTATTCTTGGGCCCTTCAAATTACCTACAACCTCAACAGACCACCTAAGAGAATGAGAGTGCTAGAGCCTAAGAAAAATCCACTTTCTGCTTTTTGACTAAATCCCTTTAGTGGCAAAGTTGTCCAAGAGAGATCTCAAAAGGTGAGTGAACACAGAAAGTGCAAAAGGCTCTCCAGTTAAAGAGATGCTTGACCATCAAAGGAAAAGCAAAGTGTGCTGAGTCAGTGGGCAGCCCAGATACTTACCTGGCTCCATCCAGAATCTACCCAACGTACCTGGATCTTTCCAAAGATGAGCTTGTCCCAGAAACTGTTGCGTCTGATGATACCCTTTTTCACTTCACTGAATTTACTGGCAACAGCCAAGTTCAACAAGAACTTCTTCAAGGGTGTCTTGGCTTCATTTTGTACCTGCAGAGTGACAGCGCCTCTTAGTTGGAAACCTACTGGAGATACTCACCAAGGCCATTCATCAGTGAGCAAGAGATAGTGCCTCCTAGCTTCATAAGAAAGAGGCTCTTATTCATGCACTGGTGTGCTGAATAATGATGAGCCCACACTAAGAAAGAAGTGAACTTAGTACATACACACAGAGCTCCAGCTCCTCCAAGTTCCTTGTCCTTAGCAAACAACCTTGACAACTCAGATAGCATGTCCTCAAAAAGTAGTCAGCATCTATCTACAGTAAAGTTACCTGGGAGTACTGATTAAACAGCTGATTGGGTACCACTGTTAGGACTTTTGATTCAGTGTCATATGTATTTATGTAGTATCATAACGTTACAAAGAAAACATCCCACTGGCCATTTTTGAAGATCGCTGGGGTACCAGTTCACTATTTTAAAGACTGATAAAGGAAAAAATCAAATAATCTTCATGCCTTTATGGAAGAATCTCAGCTAATGAAGGCAAGAGTAATGCTTGGATTAGAAAAATCACCATTTTGCCAACCTTAATGAAAAATAGAGCAGTGATCAATGACAGCTAAAACTGTTATGTGGCAGTGGGATTCTGGCCCGACTCCTTATTAGATCTGACCCTGGACAAGTTATTTAACCTCCAAGGTTCAGTCTCCTCATCTGTAAGTTAGGAATTATAAGTGTTGGCATGATTTCCTGGGCTTTTGTAGAAATTAAATGATGGAACGCATATGAAATATTTACCATGGGGCCTGGCACCTCAGCAAGAAGCACACTAAACCAGTAGGTGTTATGAAATCAGAGTAACAATTTCCCAGTAAGTCAGCTGAATTTTGAGGGGCTCCCCAACTCTCTGAATTAATCTCTTTCTCCAGGTCACATCCAAGTAATCTCATCCAGAGGAAAGGGAGTTTCATCTGTTATGGTTTTTCATGGCTGCACTTGTAAGTGTGGCTATAAGTGGATGCTGGTAGGGGTTGCGTGTAGAAGTGGAGCACGTTTCTTAGTAACATAGAGTTCCTAAGAGCTTTAGTCAGGCCTAAGCCCCAGACAGCTCCTGCAGCTCAGGGCCAGCCCAAGAGAAGCAAGGTAGTACCTTATCATAGACCCTGTTAAGGAGTCGGGGAACCGCGGGAAAGACTGTGGGCTTCAGGGTCTTCATGTCATCAGGCAGCAGCCGAATATCTCCTTGGAAGAATCCAACTCTAGCTCCACAAGAGTACACAACAGCCTAAAAACAAAACCAAAGAGCAGAGCTCAGAGCCAAAGGACCACTTTGGGTGGGGTCTGTATGGAACAGAATTGAGGATGTCCATGGGCACTTTTCTCTGAACAGGACGCCCGACCCCTGAAATTTCATGTACCAAGAACTCTGAGACCCTACCCCCTAAGCAAGATGGAAACTCACGTCTGCTGAGGTGGCGGGACAGGTAAGACAGATTGTGAGACTGAAGGCCCAGACCTACTCTGCCCACAGCTCTGGGTGAGGGTCTAAGGCATCATCCTTTGTAAGAGACCATTCGTTATGTAGCACTAAGAAAAAACACTGCCACTCAAACTAGAACACGCCTACAATTGTAAGACCATCTCAGTTTCAGAAATGGTAAAATGTGAAAAAATATGCTTATTAGAATTGGTATTTTATTAATCAGATATCAACACTTTAGCCCAAGGAACTGAATCTTCCATTTTGGCATTTCATGCATCAACAGATAAGCTGGTTGAAGAGGTATTTAAGCAGGGATCAGAGAGAGGATTTTCCAACCCTAATGACACCTGTGTTTTTGCTTTCGGTTCTCAAATCAGCCTCAGAGTAGCCTAAAAGCTTGGCGTCCACTCACAGAAGGCCAGCTCTCCCCCAATTGCTGCACAATCCTCAACAGCTCCACCTTAAACGCTCTGGACACCTTACCTGGATCAAAGCCTCCTTCTCCACCCCTCTGTGGGGAACTCCTTTTCTCTAACCCTAGGTCTTTTAAAAAATTCTAACCCAAATAAAAGAAAAAAGAAAAAACAATCCCTCGTATCCCTGCTCAGAATTGAGGGTAGATAGTAAGCTCCAGGCTATGAGCTCCCTGGACTTGCAGGCCCCCTGTGTGAAGGCAGGAGGAAGCATTTGCTCCGTGGGACACACACACACTCAACAGAGGAAGGCTCTGCGGCAGGTTAGGGGCGATGCCAAGATTAGGACTCAGCCATGCCAACTCCCTGCCCATGTCCTTCACATTAGAGAAAGGATTGTAAATGTTGCAGAGCTGCCTTTGGAATAAACGTGGGACTAGCAAGTCAGGACCCTCTTTTCACATACCTGCTAGGAATATAGGATCCTTACCTGTACAACCCTCTCAAACATATGAGCCAAGGGGAGGTAGGATATGGTCACGTCCTCAGAACTGGGCTCAAAAGTATACTATAGATCAGGAAATGGAAAGGAGACAACATTGGATTAATGCCAACTTTCTCTTCCAAAGAAGATTTAAACACTTCTTCTTTCTAGGACCGCTGCATACAGTTGTACAGGTGTGCACTGTGCAACTCTAAGGGGTGCCCTAACTGCACTGAGTGCAGAGATCTGCAGTGACCCTAGAAGAGCAAAACTCTAGACAAAGATGCACCAGTATTTGTCCACACTCAGGCCTTCAACCTGTTTCTTCCCCCTCTGCCTCCTCTAACTTTAAAATCTTATGACAGATTCCCATTTTAACGAGGGCCTCCTTTTCAATTGACCACTGACCTCCACACATTTGAGAAAAGCAGCAGCATTTGAAACGATATTTTCATGGGTTAACATGGCTCCTTTGGGGTCACCTGTAGGAAACAAGAGGTGGAAAGATCTGTTAAATGGCTAATAGGTAGCCTTTGGCATTGAAATGAGAAGCTACATTAGATTGGTTCTGTTCCAGGGAGCCGAGAGCTTCTCCTGTCACTGTGTTTTTTATGAACGGTGTATGACTCTGCTTATGAATGATTGATGCCTCCACAGATTCTACTTCTGACAGCAGCGTTAGCCTTGTGCTACCACACAGGGCATAGCCACAGTCACAGACAGCAACGCAGTCAAAAAGAAAATCCCAAGTAACCCGCCCCCCTCCCCATGCTGTTTTCATGTTGAAGACTTCAGATCTAACAACAGTACCTAGCCATCACTTTATAAACGGGGCACAGTGGAATGGACATAACTTCTAGATCATTGTGGATCACGTTAAAATTTATTGAGTTCTAATAGCTAGGTAACTACATACAGGGGAGAAAGAGGACACAGAGTGATCTGTGTAGAACTACCACTGGGCTATCTTGATTGAGTGAAACCACTCCAGTGATGTCAACTTGAGAGAGTCTGGGCTGGGGGAGAAAGTTGACTTTCTGATGCCAACTTTAAGAGCCCTGAATTCCATAGCATGTAAACACCTCCCACTGTGTTCAGTGAAATTTATTTGCTTATGCATAGGTTTTTCTATGCAGGCATCTGTACTCAGAAGTCTTAGATTATAAGCCCCTATGGATAGGGCTCATTGTAGGGTATTTTTACCAGCCCACTAGTGGTCAGTGGCTCAAGCCATGTTTTTGGCTGACCAGGGGCCTCTGGGGCAACTTCCTGGGCACTGACCTGTGGTCCCACTGGTGAAGCAAATGATGCTCAGATCTTCTGGTGCAGGAGGCTGGAGGGGAAAGCACAAGGGCTTAGTCTACCGTGAGCTTTGAAAGTTGAATATGGAAACACTCAAATTTGGGCAGAAGAAAACTTACCATGGGTTTTTTGAAGTTCTCTTTGCCTAAATTCTGCATGAGCAGGAAACCAAGAAAGAAAGACATTAGTTGAGTTGGGAAGACTTAGGACAAATACAGCCCTCCCTTTCCCTTTTGCTTGAGAACACCTCTGTGTGAATACAACCAAAATTCCAACCTGGATCAGGCCCAGAAAGCAACATTCAGGTACAATGGAAGCCTTGGGGTAGAGTATAAGTTTTCTCTAGAATATCAACTCAAGAGGGCAGATCCCAAATGTCCAAACTTCCCATCAGACTCCTATGGTTCAGTCTTCTAGGACCATTGCTAAATCGTTTTGAATAAAATGAACAGTTAACATTTCAAGGCTTCCTACACTTTATATTACTGTCCTGAGCACTTTATATTCTCTCATATAACTCTTTACAACTCCTCTGTGAGATAAGAGCTATTTCATCCTCATTTTACAGAGGGGGAAAGGAAGATGTGGAGCAACTGGCCCAAGGTCACCTAACTAATGGATGTGGAGCTGGAACGTGAACCTAGGAAGCCTCGCTCCAGGACCATATCTTTAACTGCCACCTAGCCTCTGCATTTATAAATCCTCTACTTGGAAGTCTGTGCACACTGGCCACAGACCTTCCTCACCCACTGGCATGGTTTCTGAGTTGTCTTGGGGAAATGATTCCCAAAGCTTCACAGCATGAGTGTAATTTACTCTTCTCCTTCCACCCCGGAGAACAACAGCTTGCTCCCTTGTGTAGAAGTCCTGCAAGTTGCCCACAGCATCAGACCCGCCTTCCAGCTGTGAGCTGACTTTCAGAGCCATACCTCAGCATCAAACAGGGATAAGATCTCAACTCCACATTTCTCCCCTCTCTTCTTCAGGTCGTCCTCAAAGGGATCCATGAGGATGATCAATTTCAGGCCCGGGGTGAGGCCTTTTTCCACATTCCCAATCAGGACCAATGCCTTTTGGGGCGTATCACAGATCACCGTGGTGATATCAGCTGAAAGCAGAAATAGGGCCGGGGGTTACCCTCCTGCTTTGCTGTGTACCCGATTGTCTTGCAAAGAGGAAGAGATTCTTGAAAATTTCAAAGCTACTGGGTCCCCAAAGGAGATTATGTCTGTCAATCAGATTTATAACGTATAAAATCTGAAACATTCCACTGATAATAAATAAGCTTAATTGAAACAGAAGCACTTAATTTCCTTGCATGTGCTCAACAGTTTATGTTTCTAGAGGAGCCACAAAATTCATTCTGCTTAAGAATACAGACAACGTGTATGAATCACGTAGATGTGGTCCTGCCAATGTATTTTACCTAGGGGAGACGCGAGGAGGGATTAGAAGGGAAAGGAGGAGGCAAGTGGGATTTTAGCAGACAAGCATTTTATGATTTGTAATGTTAGCATTTGCTTTGATACTTGTTTACACAAATAGAAACCTTCTGATTATGTCTATAGTTCAAATGGATCTACTCACTTAATCTACTAGTTCTGGGACAGAAAGTAACATCTAGTATATGCCTTATTTGCCCATTGAACTTGAACTTGTTTCTCTAACAGTGGTAATTTGGTCCACAGACTCAGCATGGACATTGGTACATGCTGGTGAGCTATACTGACTTCGACTTATAAGAATAGGAAATTAAACTAGTAGTTTCATAGTGATACAATCAATTAAATAAGTTATTCACTAACTCTGTGGCCTTTCATCCAGGGTGGCCAGCAAAAATAGTCTTATTGCTAAACTATATTGTCATACAACACTACCTTGAAGCATTTCATTGAACCTTCTATCTGATTATATCCCTGTCTCATGGGCTTTTTGTAACTTCCCTCTAAATTATATCATAGGTACTACAGGACAAGAGAGACTTGAGCATTTTTCTGGTCACAGCATTCTAAGTCTGCTAACAAAAGCAGATAATGAGGAATTACTCAGCATCAAGAAAGAATCAAGTTAAAATGTAATAGCAACAGGAATAAAGATGCAGACGTAGAGAATGGACTTGAGGACATGGGGAGGGGGAAGGATAAGCTGGGACGAAGCGAGAGAGTAGCATTGACATATATACACTACCAAATGTAAAATAGATAGCTAGTGGGAAGCAGCCGCATAGCACAGGGAGATCAGCTCGGTGCTGTGTGACCACCTAGAGGGGTGGGATAGGGAGGGTGGGAGGGAGACACAAGAGGGAGGAGATATGGGGATATATGTATACATATAGCTGATTCACTTTGTTATACAGCAGAAAATAACACCATTGTAAAGCAATTATACTCCAATAAAGATGTTAAAAAAAATGTAATAGCAAAGTTTTACCCTTGTTGACAATGTATATGATGGCATCTTCTCCCAAGGTGTCATACAGGGGGACAGCTACCATGGAGTACGTGTAACAAGCAAACTCAGAGATGACCCACTGTATGGAGAGAAGTTCAAATAAGGAATAGCTTATGCTTTGAAAAGGAGATGTACTAATTCAGTCATTTAGTCAACAAATGCTTATTTGGTGGCTCTGTGATAAAAAAAAAATCACCATTTTTGTGATGCCCTAGGGACTGCCACTGCTGATGCTATAAAATATAATTAAATAAAGAAGATAAGATAGGTGCAGAGACAACTATAAAACAAAGGGAGAGTGTAATAAGTTCTATCCATAAGTGTTATGGAAAGCATTAGGGAGTCTTAAGGAGGTAGAGTCACACTCAGGGGTGGGGTAGGCTATCTGGGACTGCTTTGGGAAAAGTGATGGAAATTGGGCAGGGCTTTGAAAGACAGGTAGGATTTGGTTATGGAGATGGAGGCAGAGAAGGTATTCAAGGAAGAAGGAAGTGAATGAACAAATATAGGACCGCATGACATCACTAAGTACACATCAGAAAGCATAAAAAGTGACAGGAAATGAATTGGAAAGGTGGGCCAGAATCTGCTAATGGTGGGCCTTGAATGTCAGTCTAGGCATTATGAACTGAATTGTGTTCCCCCTAAAATTCATGTTGAAGCCCTAACCCCACTGCAATTGTTTTTGTAGATAGCGCCTTTAAGGAGGTAACTAAGGTTAAATGAGGTCATAAGGATGGGGCCCTGATCCAATATAACTGTTGTCCTTATAAGAAGAGAAAGAAACACAGGGGATGGCAGAGAAAAGGTCATGTGAGGACACAGGAAGAAGGCAGCCGTCTGCAAGCCAAGAAGAGAGGCCTCAGGAGAAACCAAACCTGCTGACACCTTGATCTTGAACTTCCAAGCTCCAGGACTGTGAGAAAATTAATTTCTGTTGTTTAAGTCACCAGTCTGTGGTATTTTGTTATGGCAGCCCTAGTAGATTAAGATACTAGGTTTGGTGTTAAGTTCCTGAACTAGAGTCAAGGATATCTCTTCTTACTGAGGCTGGGTGTAATGAAGATGAAGTATGTAGATGCACCTAAAAGTGCAGCCGGGGCCCTCTTGGATTCTTAGTTAAGCAACTGGCTCAGGTGAGCACGTGTCATCCAACTCTTCTGAAACATACAAAGGCTTTCTCTGAGGATATTGGGTCTAATGACTTAACTTGAACTTGAAGATAAGCTTAATTCCAATCATCTTAATGTCTAAAATCTGTTTTCAAACCACTGTGGAAAGATGGCTACAGCTGGTCTCAGTAGCAATGGATGCCTTGGTTGCTAGTTCACATACAATGTGCAAGTTCCCATTCTAGTACAAACTCATCCCTTTCCACATCATCCTCAAGCTCTTACTTGCCAGTCCTTCAAAGCTTCCTTATCTTCTTCATACAACAGACTGACTTAAAATGACACATAATGGGAGACATGTAAGAGAAGTCCAGTCACCTAGCAAATAGCACTAGACATTCAACCAGGATTAAAGAGGTCCTGCACTGTAACTTTTAAGTACAACAATAATTAAAGAATCTGAGATCTTGAAACAGCTTTGATAAGTCATCAGCAAGTGTCAGAGTGCTGGATTTGGGGTAGGGTTTAAAGTCTTCAGACTTAGCCCTGACTCATTGCCTTGAGTTAATTTCAACATGGTTACCTCTGGCCTATTCTGAGCAAAGATGCCAACAAAGTGTTCTTGTGATGACTTATATCCTTTATGCAAGAGACAGGAGCCCAGGTACTCTGCTCGATCAGACACCTACAAGTGAGAGAGGTAAAGAGAGAGAAAAAAAAGCAGTCAAGACCCAAAAGAGATCATATTAGCTCAAGACACCACACAAGCAAAAGAATTTATCCAAAATCATGGGCCTGACTTACCTGTTTGTAGGACAGCCATCTGTAGGGCTGGTTTGGTTTTCTATATCCCAAGCAAGGCCCATTGTCTAAAAACATAACATTAAATGAAAATCAGCTCCAGTTGCAAATTCTTTGGACCAGAGAAGGTTAAAGGAGGTTAGGAAGAGACAAGACACAAAGGATAAATTCAGTAAAGACGCGAGCTTCTCTTATGTGCCAAGGAAATTCAAACGCAGTAAGTACTCAGTTCTCAAAGGCAGAGGGAGCCTTGCAAACTACATTTGAAACACTTGGGAAATGCTACAAAACAAGGGTGGTTCCATGTTGGAATGTGTGACCTCCACGGTAACAGGCATTTGGGGAAAGCCATGAGTATGGACTAGCCCACATGACGTGAACAAACAAAAGCCCACAAGTAAACACTAATAGACTATATCGGATAATCTTGGATTGAGCTTCCCTACAATGAGAGAAATATATGTTCATAACAATTTAGAAAAAAATCAGAATACAAGTCATCAATAATCTCATCACATAAACACCATTATTAAGGCTGATATTTTCTTTCATACTTCCTTTGATAGTTCTACAGGGTTATATTCATTCCACATGTATATTTTGGTATCCTGCTTCCTTCCCCCGTTTGATATAAATATTCCCCTGTTATTATTTCTTCTCTGTAAAGATTTCAATGGCCTTATTATGGCCAAGTAATGAAGGGTTCTACTGTATAGCTGAATTTATCTCATTATGGGCATTGAGATTGTTTCCAAGATTGACACCTCAATCTTGGTAATGGTAATGGTATGATGCATATTTTCCAATTGATCATTTCAAAGTTAGAAAATTTTCTTAGAATACAGTATTTTAAATGAAATAACTGGGTTGGGAAGGGTGGCAGTGGCTGAGAGTGAGGGTGGTTGGTCAGACGGCTCAGGTTTTTGATACCTGGCACCACAATGCTTGATGAAGCAGCTGTGACAATTTGCTTTTCTCCAACCAGCAATATATCAAGTCATAGACACTACATAGTCTCTTTTTAATATGTCTTCTGGTTAAATAGGTTTTAAAAGTTATTGCTTTAGGGACTTCCCTGGAGGTGCAGTGGTAAAGAATCTGTTCTGCAATGCAGGGGATGTGGGTTCGATCCCTGGTCAGGGAACTAAGATCCCACATGCCATGGGGCAACTAAGCCCGTGTGCCACAACTAGAGAGCCCATGCACCCTGGAGCCCGTGCACCGCAACTAGAGACGAGAAAACCCGCACAACTAGAGAGACACCCACATGCCACAACGAAAAGAGCCCGTGGGCCACAACTAAGACCCGAAGCAGCCAAAAATAAATAAATAAATAAATAGATAAATAATTTTTAGAAAGTTATTGCTTTAGTCTAGGTTTCTTCAACAGCTATTAAAGTGGGACCTTTTCCCTCATTTGTTAAGTTTTATCTGGTAATGTACTTTGCCCATTTGTATGAGCGTGTCTTCTGAGATACTGAGACTCATAAAGAACTGCAAGAACACACACACATACGAGTACATACAGGAGCACACATGTACACACACTTACATTGGCCATCAATATTTTTACAACTTACATTTATTGTCTTACATTTGACAATACAAGAATTACACTTCTGAACATTGAAACTACTCAGCCTTATTTAAAATTACAATAAGTCTGGGAACATCCACTTACTAGAGTAAATAGTAATTGCAGCCACAGAAGCCACAAAAGTCATGGTATTTGTTAGGCTAAGGAACAACTCTAACTGGCCGAGAAGACCTCACGTCTAAGCCAGAATGAGACTGAGTTATAAATAGAAAAGCAGAAGAGAAGGAAATTTTACATAGAGGATTTAGCCAAATTGCCAAGAGGAATTCAGGTCTAGCCCAAAGGAAGCATTCAAAGAGAAGGTTACTAGGAATTCAGAGGTAAATAAGTGAACTTCCAGACTAAGTGACAGAGGAAAAAGGAAAGAAAGCAGGAAAGAGATAGTCACTCTGATTAAAGAGATATTTTTTTTAAAAAAATGAATGTGGAGACTGTCCACGGGAAACGTTAGTTCTTTTTCTTTCTGCTGAAGCAGCTGCATGAACGCTCAAGAAGTCAAGTCTCAGACTGAGACTTTCCCTGAAGCCACGCAAGTCCTGCTTTAGAGTTCACAGCCACTGCTCCAGCCTAGAGTGTGTGCCACTGGTGCTCTACCAATGGGATTGTTTGTACTGACATTAATCACCAATGATAAGTACCATTTATGGTACCTAGCTTACTCTGTGCTAGGCATTTTAACTCATTGGGTCTTCCCAATAACTAGTGTTATCCCCATGGTACCAAGAATCATGAAGGGCTGGACAGCTTCAAGCTCACTCAGTAAGTGGCAGAGCTGGTGAAGGTGGGAAAAACTATACTGCATCTCCTTATCACTTCCCTCTTGATGAAAATACTAGCAGAGGCCCATGACCAAGGAACAAGTCAAATAATTGGCCCAAAGGGGCACCAACTGGGGTTTCATTAAACTCTGTGCCCTAATCAGCTTCAGTCTGATTAGCCAAAGTCCTGACCAGGCAACAGCCTAGCCTTTGATTAACTTAAGCAACTTAGATCTTCTTCTGCTCTAAGATGTGGACATCTAAAAAGAATCCACCCATTAACAACTTCTCAGCAAAACTGGGTCCCAAAGCTGGGTAGAGTTGAAACTCCGGCATGCAGGATCCCTGGAAAGCTTTGTTAAAAACTCATATTCTTAGGTCAAACTATCTGGAATTCTAATTCAGTAAAACACAGTGAAAGGCTTCTCTGGTGGCGCAGTGGTTGAGAATCTGCCTGCCAATGCAGGGGACATGGGTCCGATCCCTGGTCGAGGAAGATCCCACATGCCACGGAGCAACTAAGCCTGTGTGCCACAACTACTGAGCCTGCGCTCTAGAGCCCATGAGCCGCAACTACTGAGCCCACGCACCACAACTACTGAAGCCCACGTGCCTAGAGCCCGTGCTCCACAACGAGAGAAGCCACTGCAATGAGAAGCCCGTGCACTGCAATGAAGAGTAGCCCCTGCTCGCCCCAACTAGAGAAAGCCCGCGCTCAGCAACGAAGACCCAACACAGCCCAAAATAAATAAGTTAAATTAAATTTAAAAAAACAACACAGTGGAGCCAGAGGATCTATATTTTAAACATTATCTGCAGGTGATTCTCAACATGGATCATCTACTGGGTAGGGGTTAAAGATAGAGGTTAGGGCTGATGTATTCAATCCCGGTTTGTAAACAGACGTGTCATTTTCCTATGGAAATAGCCAGGCTGGATTTTTCATGCCTACTTACATGAGAAGCCATTTTAACTTTATCTGTTTGGTTTTAATTGAGTATTGAAATAAAATTTCTAAATGAAGCAGTGTTATGTGCCACATATTACATGCTCAATGACTTGTTTCTAGTTACAATAACAACACATGCTCAGTGAAGAGAACTTCAAAAAATGGAAAATCCCAAAGGGAAGTCTATTGTATTAGCTATATACTATCTTAAGTTGTCAAATAAATAAAACTAATGGTTGCATTGGTTTGTGTTTGTTATTTGCCTGGAAGTCTAAATCAGTACTAATTTGGAGCCAGAAATAGTAAGTACAGGCCCCTTTGGAGACTTCAGATACAAGTTTTCCTTACAAAAAACCTTTCATTGTCTGGAGGTGCAACAACTTTTATAAAACACTTAAGAGCTGACGTAAAATAGAATAATCTAGCCAGACAGACAGATTTAGATTTCAGTATCAGTGTCAACATTTTCTAGTTCTGTCTCCTTCGAAATGTTCCTGAATCTCGGAGTCTCCGTTTCCTCGCTTTTAAAAATGGGGGTGAGGGACTTCCCTGGTGGCGCAGTTGTTAAGAATCCACCTGCCAATGGAGGGGACACGGATTCCATCCCTGGTCGGGAAGATCCCACATGCCGCGGAGCAACTACGCCCGTGCGCCACAACTACTGAGCCCATGTGCCACAACTACTGAGCCCATGTGCCACAACTACTGAAGCCTGCACGCCTACAGCCTGTGCTCCACAACAAGAGAGGCCACTACAATGAGAAGCCCATGCACCACAACATAGAGTATCCGTCACTCGCTGCAACTAAAGAAAGCCCGCGCGCAGCAGCAAAGACCCAACGTAGCCAAAAGAAACCAAAAAAACCAAAAAAACAAACAACGATGTCGCAACTAAGATGTGGCGCAGCCAAAACAAACAAACAAATAAATAAATATTTAAAAAATAAAAATAGGGCTTCCCTGGTGGCGCAGTGGTTGAGAGTCTGCCTGCTAATGCAGGGGACACGGGTTCGAGCCCTGGTCTGGGAAGATCCCACGTGCCACGGAGCAGCTGGGCCCGTGAGCCACAACTACTGAGCCTGCGCGTCTGGAGCCTGTGCCCCGCAACGGGAGGGGCCGCGATAGTGAAAGGCCCGCGCACCGCGATGAAGAGCGGTCCCCGCACCGCGATGAAGAGTGGCCCCCACTTGCCGTAACTAGAGAAAGCCCTCGCACGAACCGAAGACCCAACACAGCCAAAAATAAATAAATAAATAAATAAAGCAGCTATAAAAAAACGAATCCTTAAAAAAAAAAAAAATAAATAAATAAATAAATAAATAAATAAAAATGGGGGTGATAGCCACTAATCCCTGTGAGGTAGGGAAGATAAAGTAGATGATATCTGTGCAATACTATAGGCTGGTTAGCACTCAACTATTAAATATTGTCGTAGTCATAATTAAAAGGTAGAAGGGAAGGGTTGAGAAGTCACAGAGGTAAACCTCCGCCTGGACTGAATATCACCCAAAAGAAAAAAGTTATAGGGAGAGTTATAAGCTAGTTGATTTTGAAAGGAAACTAGTGTACCTAGTATCATGTTCAATGATACAAGATAGAATTACTGAGCCTTGATATTTTCCAAATGAACCTACCAAAGGTCATGTGGTGATGTTTCTAAGAAAGTCCAAAAGATAATTACCTTCTGTGATACTATGAGCAGCAGCATGGGCCAGTAGTATGGCACTGGGGGGGCAAGGGCAAGGTAAGAAGTCAGGAGGCCTGAATACTAATTCTGGCTCAGATTCTATAATGCAGGGAATTGCATTTATGAAAAGCACGTTCCTAAACAAATAAAATGTACTAGTGAATTAATCAAAATACTTTTCTACTGTTAACTCTTTAACAACTTGGCCAGGAAGTTCTCCTTGTGTTAAGTGAGAAACAGATTCAGAGAGGCAAAGTGGTTTATGTAAAGTCGCACAGCTGGAAATAGAAGAACTGGGTTTCAAACCCAAGTCTGTCCTACTAGACAGTTTACAGCACCCATCCTGATACTGTGCTCACGTCCCCTCCACGCTGTATTTGTGATTCTTCTTGGACCACCACATTTAAACAACTAGAGTTTTAGAAGTGAGACTGGGAAGGAGAGGTATGGAACAGGACCCCACCTTGGCCTTACAGGCAAGGTGAGACGGCCAGGCTTACCAGACACGGCAATTCCTCTTTGGAAAACTTCATACATCGTCTTGGCATCTGAGAAGTAGTAACGTATTAGGTCATTGTCCTGGCAAGGACCTCTCCGTGCTCCTCCCTAAGACACAAGACCAAGTTTAGGTTAAGACCGAGTCTTTCCCCACCCTTTCCAAACCCTTATGGATTGAATTGAAAAGAACATAAACACTGACTATTGAGGTCACAGCGATGACCCTTTTAGTACTCAATCAGTCAATTTTTTAAATCTCAAAACTGTGGTGTCTTCATATCAGAGAAATCCAGAGATTGTCACAGTTATGTTTTTGGCAATCTCCCCCCACCTCCCTAGGCATACACGTACGTGCGTGCACACACACACACACACACACACACACACACACAAAAGAGATAGTATTATAGTTATATCGTTTTTGAAAAATCATGTTAAGTTTAAACATCTATCAAATGCATACTATGTTCCAGTCACTGAGCAACTACTGTAGATGCAAAGTGAGTTAAGACAAAATTACTGCCCATGAGCACCCCATAAATGGGAGTTTTTGGAGCTGGGGTAGGGTGAGAGGGGAAAAACATGCAAATATAATACTGTGATGTACATGCTGTAATAATTGTTTTGGGAGATGAATGAAGTGAACAATTCTGTATCAAGTAGAAAGGCTACAGAGAAGAAATAATATTTCAATAGAGACTTTGAAGATAAGTAAGCATTTACCAAAATGATGTGGTTTCATAGAGCAGAGGGAAAGGAGGGTAATTCAAAGTGAAGGAATAGCCTGAATAAAGGCACAGAGGAAGCAACAAGGATTGACTGTATAGCACAGGGAGTTATACAGTGTCTTCTAATAACCTATAATGGAATATCATCTGCAAAAACAACAAAAAACAAAAAACACTATGCTGTACACCTGAAACTAACACAGTATTATAAATCAACTATACTTCAATTAAAATTAAAAAAAGAAGGTACAGAGGCAAGAAAACACACTGAAGATTCTGGTGGGAAGCTCGAGAACAGGGTATTTGAGAAAGAGGGAGTAGCTAGGGATTTGTCTAGAAATGTCAGTGGAACTACAGGATCAGGCCCTGATCTAGATACTGCAGCTGCAGTAAGAGCTATAGGCATGGTTCAACCCTCATGAAAGTTAGTTTAGAGAAGCATAGACATCAATTAAATAAGCATTCAAAACTGTAAATTACTACCAAGATAAGGGCTATAAAAGTACAAGGTAATCCATGAGGCTATAACAAGAGATCTGACTTAATCTGGAGCATCAGGAGATTTCCATCAGATGTCACATTAAGTCAAGACATCAGAAGTAAAGTTCTTTTGGGACTTCCCTGGTGATGCAGTGGTTAAGAATCTGCCTGCCAATGCAGGGCCCACGGGTTCGAGCCTTGATCCGGGAAGATCCCACATGCCACATAGCAACTAAGCCCATGCGCCACAACTACTGAGCCTGTGCCCTAGAGCCCATGCACTACAACTACTGAGCCCACGCATCTAGAGCCTGTGCTCTGCAACAAGAGAAGCCACCGCAATGAGAAGCCTGCGCACCACAACGAAGAGCAGTCCCCGCTCGCTGCAACTAGAGAAAGCCTGCACAAAGCAACGAAGACCCAACACAGCCAAAAAAAAACCATTTAAAAAAATAAATTAAAAAAAAAAGAAATGAAGTTCTTTTTCTAGAAAAGAAAGATGGGGTCTTGCTGTCTACTTACATAGATGCACTGAGGAAGAAGGAAGGACGAAAGATGACTCAACTCAACTTTAGGCAATTGGGTAAGAAGAGATGCATTTAACTGAGCCAGAGCAGGAGGGGAAGCGGGAAAGGGCGCATGCGTGCATGTGTGTGTGTGTGTGTGTGTGTGTGTGTGTGTGTGTGTGTGTGTGTGTGTGTAAGGGAGAAGACATGCAGTACAAAGATGTGTGGAGCCTGAGGTACCTGAGTGTCACTGAGATAGATTGGAACTCACCGGAGAGGTCAGAAGTGGAAAGTCAGATTTGGGTGTCGTAGCCTTTTAGGTACATATTCATGTCATAGAAGAGGAGGGATTTTCTCAAAAGCAGTGAGGATTGAAAGCAGGGATTGGCAGACTATAATCTGGGGCCAAACATAGCTTGTCACTGGTAAAATAAAATTATACTGTAGCACAGTCATGCTCATTCATTTACATATTTTCTGTGCTTTCACGCTATAACAGCAGAGTTGAGTAGTTGCAACACAACCCACGTGGTCTGCAAAGCCTAAACTCTTCACTGTCTGGCCTTCACAGAACATGTTTGCCAACCCCTGCTTCAGAGGAATCAAGAGATGGTGAGACCGACACTGTAGGATGAGGAGAGGAAAGAACCTAAGTGACAAAGAAAGAAATCTTTCTTTCTTAGGAAGAAATCTCATTGAAGGATACGATGAAAGGCAAACGTAGAAGTTTTAGGAACGAAGAAGTGTCAAGTCAATTGAAAGGAAGAGGCTGAAGAATCACTGAATTAAGAAGTTAGATTATGAGTGATGCAGAGAAGTCTGGGGAGATGGTAGTGATAAAGGTCAGATCTCAGTGGGTTGAAGTTCAGAAGAGGGAATCAACAAATGGACTGCTCTGAAAGACTCGGGGGAAAAGGGAGGCTTGAAAAGAGATGGTGGCCTGAAGCAGCACCATCAGCAGGGCAGGAAGGTGCTGCTGCAAATCTTCCAAATAAAAGGGAGGGGGGGCGGAGAGCGGAGGCAACTGGAGTAAGATTCCCGAGTAGAAGAACAGAGTTTGTAAAAAGATCAGAAGGGGTTAGCTTTACAAAGGAACAGGAATGCTTTTTTCTCTGAAAAGGGTTGAAGATGAAAAATCATGAGAGAAAATTCTTGGAGCTTTCCCTTAGCTCAGAGATATAGGAGGCGGTGTGATTTGCTGAAAAGTCAGGGAATTGAGGGGAAAAGCCCAGTTCAATGTCTGTCGTTTTAAGAGGGAACATTAACTCAAAGCTGGTATTTAACTCAATAACTTCTTTACTATTCTCAGACACTGGGTGTCTTGATGAACATGTTCTCCTGTCCCCAAAGTACTGACTCCATCATCTAGATCGTGGGTCAGCAAACTTTTTCT
Organism: Balaenoptera musculus; assembly: GCF_009873245.2. NCBI lineage: Eukaryota > Metazoa > Chordata > Mammalia > Artiodactyla > Balaenopteridae > Balaenoptera > Balaenoptera musculus. The sequence continues at coordinate 17,926,427 of NC_045800.1, forward strand.
GTAAAGGGCTTTGTAAATGCTTTAGGCTTCGTGGAACACATATGATCTATCACTCTTTTTAATTTTTTTTTACATATCCCTTGAAAAATATAAAAAACATTCTTAGCTTGCTACTCACACAGAAAAAGGTGGATTTTGCCTTCAGGCTGTAGTTTGCCAACCCCGGATCTAGATTACTGGCATCATAAACCAGTAAAAGCTGTGATTTCATTTTTATTACAAAGGAAAATATGCCATGACTAGAAATTTTGACATATAGATTTTGGGGTTTTTTGCTAACCAAGAAGACTTATTTTCCCATACTACCCCCCCCACCCCCAGTCTCCTTCACCAGTGATCCTCAGGTCTTGAATTAGTTTGTGCTTGATCAAGTTTGACAAACTGAAAAGGTGCTGGGTAAGTTACCTCGAGTCCCACCGATTGCTTGTTCAGATCAACAAGAGGCAACACGGGATGAGGTCTGTTAATCAGCCACAGGAATATGGCGGCTCCAAAGGTCAGGATGCAGATCAATGCCGGAGTTGGAAGTGGGGAAAACAAGAAGTTAAAGATAAAAAGCATCTTTGTGAATAGCAGCAGGAAATTCAGGCCTAAAAAAAAAAAGAAGGAAAGAAAAAGTTAGAGGAAATGGCCGTATATTTTTACTCAATAGCTCTATGTTTACAGAAAGAACACACACACACACACACACACACACAAACACACACACACACAGCTTCTAGCCCTCCAAATAACCAGGGTTGGACCACTTTAGCAGCTGAATTTCTCCCACTGTTTACCTTAACATTGTCGAGAATAGTAGAATGCATTCTCTACCCTTGCTACTTGACTGTCCTCCCACAAGGCGGAAAGGATCAAAGGAAACAGGTTAATCATTTCCCAGACAATTTTGAGAAAGGACTACCCTTTAATTTTTTGACTGTCAAAGCCTAGAAGAAGCCCTCTGGACACAAAATAAGCTGGTAGTCAGAGGAGGGGGCTCCAGAGAGCTCCCCCTGCCCAAGCAGACTGAGGGTCACGAAGGACTCTTGCAACTGCATCTCCCTAGTATAACCAGACAGAAGAGGGAACCTCAGGAGAGGTGACACCACCCATCTTAGAAATTAAGCATTCTCCTGTGAAAGACATTTCCTGCTGGCCAGATATGCCTTGCTCATTGCTTTCTTTTCTGAGCCATCGGGGGGGTCTCAGAGATCAACAGCATCACAACTTGCCAGGTCCAAAGTCCTCTCCTCCAGGGAGCCTGGAGGAACCATTTTTATTGGAGGCAACTTTAGCCAGGTCTGCAGGAAGGATGCAGGAGAATGGGCCTGACACATGGTAGCAGGTGAGCATTGAAGATTTAGGCCGGGAAGTGATCTCAGCGAACCAAAAGAAACAGTCTTCCCCCACAGCTCAGCTTTTCTTGTAGTTTCCAGCTTCAAACTACTCTAACAGGAGGCATTAACATTTGAGTGGGTCCTAGGAACTTATTCTCGCTGAAGCCATCTCTCCCAGATCTTGCCTCACAACTTTCAGACTTGACTAGGACAATAACAGCATCAAACAAATGAGCACCAACTCTATGCCAGGCACTGAGCTGTGTTGTTTGCATGGATTATCTAATTGAAATCGCATTTTACAGACAAAGAAAATAGAAACTCCCAGAAGTAGTGACTTGTCCAAGGTCACTCACCATTTGCCACTGCTGCTTCCCCATTAAAATCTACAAAATCACAACCCATTTTTTCCTTATAGAGTCTAGCCACACAGTTCAAGGAGACTGAATTCATCTGGCACCTTACAGGTCACAGCAAAAGCATTTCAGATTTTGTATTCTTTAAAGTTTACTGCAACGCCCTATATCTCAGAGATGAAACCAAACATTCCTACTCAAAAGCAAGAGAGCAAAGCAAGTCCGATAAAAAGTCATAGCCACCCTTAGAGCTTTGGGATAGCTGCCATTAGCTGGCATCTGGAACTTTCGCCATTAAGGGAAACAGTTCATTCCACTCTAACAAAGGCTATAAAGCCTAGAAATTTTGTGTGGGAACAGTAACAGTCACAAGAAGCCCTGAGTCACTTTTCATCATTTTTCTACCCCTTGATTGGTTATTACCTGAGTTTAGAGTAGTTCCTTTCCATTTTATGGAGGAAAATTGGACTTCCAGAGACTGGGATGACTGTCTCAACTCTTTGGTTTCTTCCACATTGTGTTTAGGTAACGAAAAGGAAGATTAAAAAAAAGCCAGACCCCAAAGGTGCTAGTTTACCTAACAACAGGTGCTATTATTACCACCTGCCAGGATTCTGAGAGCTGGGATTTTTGTAATCCAGCCTTGGCCAAACTTGTGTGGTAAGGCAGTCCAGGAGGCAAAGCATGTTAAAGAGCCAGCCATGTGGGACACCATTCCAAGGCCGGCCACCCACCCCAGGCTGAGAAGGCGGGCTGCCCCAGGGGAAGCTGCAAAATTCACAGGACAGGTAGCAATGCCAAAGGGAGGGGAAACCTGCTTTGTGCTCAGCCATCTCTGCCTATTGCCAACCCCTTTCCTCAGCCTGGGGTACTGCCACCAGTCTGGTGGTACCTTAGAATCTGGGATTCTGCCCTTTACCTTCATCCCTCCTCAAGTAAAAGATTCTTACCTGCACCTCCCTTCTTGGATACAAGAACAGATTGTTGCACTGAGGACTTTTGCCCTCTTCTTACACATGGCAGCTTTACATTTCAGTGGGAGACTTAATGGGAGACTTTGCAAACAACGTCTTCAAAAGAGGGTCTAAAGGTGAAATGTGGTAGTGTGGGATGGGGGAAGAAGGAGGGTGAATTGCCTGGCAGGTAACACAAAGGGAAGAGAGAGAGAGAAAGAACCCATGAACAGCCTAAAGGTGGCACCTGCTGTCCACCCTGGCTGATTCTTACCATGTAGTAATGTGAGCCCAGGGTCACCAGATGGTCAGATTCTTTACTCCCTAGAAAACCTGGAACACTGGATTTTTATGAAACCTCAATTTTAACTTCTGGCTCCATGAGTAAGGGTCTGGTATGGGATAAACGAAAACACATCTGGTTTAATCCAGACCACGGTCTGCCAATTCTTGAGCACTCCTTTTAGGTATACTCCTGTCCTACTGCCCACAAATGGGATGAGCCTGGCCACTTCACTACCTTGCCTACACTGGCAAGGGACTTTATTGGCAGAAAACACTGAAAGATGTATCTATTTGTCAACTGAAATAGCTTACTCACTTTGTTTGCTATTGCTGACCAGGTATCCAAATAGGATATACACAGAATTTCAGATGCTTCCTCCCTGCCTCCCCACATTGTAAAAAATTGAGGTAAAATTCATATAACATAGAATAAACCAGTTTTAAAATGTACAATTTAGCAGCATTTAATACATTCACAGTGTTGTGCAACCACCATCTCTAGTTATTTCCAAAACGTTTTCATCACCCCAAAAGCGGAAACCATTAAATTGTAACTCCCATTCTCTCCTCCCCCTCACCCCTGGCAGCCACTAATTTACTTTCTGTTTCCATGTATTTACCCACTCTGAATATTTCATATAAATGGAATCATGTAATATGCGACTCTTTGTGTCTAACTTCTTTCACTCAGCATAATATTTTTAAGGTTTATCCATGTTTAAGGTTTAGCATGTATCAGTACTTCATTCCTTCTAATGGCTGAAGAATGTTCCATTGTATGGACAGACCACATGTTGCTGCTCCAGTCATCAGTTGGTAGATATTTAGGTTATTTCCACATTTTGGCTGTGGTGAATAGTGCTATGAACATTTGTATACAAGTTTTGTTTGAATACCTATTTTCAATTCTTTGGGGTAAATAGTAGTGGAATTGCTGGGTCACATGGTAATTTTACATTTAATTTTTTGAAGAACCACCAAACTGTTTTCCACAGTAGCTCTATCATTTTACATTCCAACCAGCAATGTAGAGGATTCCAATTTCTTTACATCCTTACCAACATTTGCTATTTTCTTTTCTTAAAAAAAAAAATAATAATAGCCATTCTAATGGGGGTGAAATGACATCTCATTTTGATTTTGATTTGCATTTCCCTAATGACTATTGATGTTTAGCAAATTTCATGTGCTTTTTGGCCATCTGTATTTCTTCTGTGAAGAAATGTCTATTGCAGTCCTTTGCCTATTTTTAAATTGGGCTGTTTGTCTTTTTATTGTTGACTTGTAAGCCTTCTTTATATATTCCGGATACTAGATCCTTATCAGATATATGATTTGCAAATATTTTCTCCCAATGTGTAGGTTGTCTTTTCACCATATTGATAGTCTCCTTTTTAATGCACAACACACACACACACACATTTTGAACCTAGGATGCTAGCACTAGAGAAGATTTGCAACCATATCATGTAACTCTCTCACTGTTTAAATGGGAGAAACCAAGGGTCTGAGAGAAGGCAAGACCTTCAGGTTACACCACTACTGGACTGGTTGCCATTCCAAACTTTAGAAACCATGAACACTTCCAGATATGTTCAAGTAAACAAGGGGAGAAGCCACCATCTCTCTCGTCATGTGTCCTGTGTCACTCAAATTACAATCCTGGATCGGTCACTCCACAGAACCCCCTGCAAGCTTTTCCTCTTCCCTTAACGTCACTCCCAGTTGGGAAAGAATGGAGTAGGGACAAGTGCAATAGCAGTAAAGAAAAGAGGAAGGAGAGCGGTGTTACACTGTATCTGGGAGTTCTTGTTTGAGGTTATCTACAGATGGTTGAACAAGCCACAGGCTGGCCCCAAGTGGGAAGCTTCCTCCGCTTTCTGATGTGGTAATAGTGACACGCCTTAGTCCCATACCCCAGGATGCCCATCTGTCCTCAGCCCTTCCCCTTGACTCACTCTCCAGGGTCCTCATTTCCTCTGTGGTTTGAATGGCCGCAGCCAACATTACTCATCTGGCTCCTGACATGTTGAATTCCCAAGCTTGCTGAAGGACACCTCCTGCCTTCATACCTGCTTGCAAGCTCCCAGGACCAGCCTTGGTACCTAGGTTATGACCACCCTCCATATCAGCTTTGGGTTTTGCTCCTTTGAAGATTTGGGGCAGCATGTCTTCATTGTCTCATTTTCCTTGGATAAAGTCCTTAAATGACCCCCTTCTACTCTAATATTCATGTTTTTGGTCAACTATGTTTATTGCTATGAATCTTTCAGATTATCCCTATAGTCTATAAATAATTTGTCTTTTGATAGTCCCTTTCACTTAAAAGATTTTATTTTTCTGCTGTGTATTCTGCTCTTCAAGCGTAAGTCCACTCCCATTTTAGGGTCTCTGTATCTGCTCTTCTTTTTGCCTGAAACACTGTTCCCCAGATCTGAAATGGTTGTGTATTGCTTATAGGTCAGATCTCAACTCCAATGTCATTTCCTCAGGGGCTCTCTCTGATCACCCTATTTAATATTGCCCTTTCCACCTCAGTCACTATTATGGACCCTGCTTTCTCTTCTCCATGTCACTGCTTGCTATCTGAGATAGTCCTGGTCCCTTATGGTCCATTGCCCCTACTGAACTGATGCTTTAATTGGAACAAGGATTTTTGTTTTGTTCACTGCTGTGCTTCCAATGCCTGCACCATGCCTGGCACACAGTAAACTTTCAATGAGTGGTTGCTGAATAAATGACCAGTTTTCTGGGTCAGAATTATCTGTTCTAAATACTTTCAGTTGACCCACTTTTCCCTTAATAAAACTCTCCCACCCCCAAACTCTTCAATCTTAAATCATCAAAAGTCACTCTGGACAATCTTGAGATAGGTACTCCTGATCAATATTTTGGCAGGGTATTAGGTTCGGGATGATGGATGGTGAAAGGATGTATTTCTAACATATATCAAAAACCAGTCAGGATCAGTCTACTCCTCCAGGCTTGGAAGAATCTGCAGGATGGATCTTATCAAATGAAGTCATCTACAGTGTTAAGTGGATAAAAGGTCCAGCCTAGAAATACACGATTCTGTTGCCCTGGGTTTTTGGAATTCAAGGGACAATAAGACTACTTATCTTTGCTTTTAGTCTTGAAGAACTAATTATTTTCTATTCAATAATGAGATATAGATTGCAATTATAAGCTTTAAAAGAATCTGCCTTCTAGAAAGTGGCACGCTCATTTGGACTTAATTGGTTTTCTGTTCTCTTGCATGTATGGGCTAATTCTGACGTGATAGAAAGTTCATTAAAAGGGAGACCAGAGTCCCCAAGTTCTTACACGCAGTTAATTAACACATTCTTCCATACTGAATTACTTACTCTCTCTTAGAGACTATGTCACAAATCTTCTCAACTCATAATGACTCCAAAGGGGCCTATGTGTTATTAAGGAGGCTGTATATGAAAGTTCTGCTTTCTTGGTTGGGCTTTAAGTTCTAATCCAGACTCCACTGTTATTTCCCTAAATTTCTGCCACCCCCAATTTAGGAGCCCTCCATATCATTCCTTAACTGCATAGTTAATATATATAGACAAACCCCAAAGTAATGGCAACAGGTCAATAGGACATTACAAACCAATAGCCTCATGAGCATACCTGGGAGGATCTGATAACCTTTTCCTTTATACGCAATGAATGTGAACCAGTTAAGAGTTCTATTGCAAGATCCTTCACCCAGCTTTCTCAGAGCTCTGGAGCTAAGGAGTTTTCACCTTTCCTTACACCAGTTTACTCTTCTGTAGCACATGGAGTTTTCTTCTAATAAGAAATAAAATATAACATGATTTGAGACAACAATCCTCTTTCGCAAAACTTAGTCAGAGAAAAGGCTGATATGAGGACCTACTGTATAGCACAAGGAACTATACTCAGTATCTTGTAATAACCTATAATGGAAGAGAATGTAAAAAAGGAATATATATATTTATATATATGTATAATTGAATCACTTTGTTGTACACCTGAAACTAACACAACATTGTAAATCAACTATATTTCAATACAAAATTAAAAAAATGGAAAAGCATTGGTTCCTAAGGAGGGTAAACCTCAGCTACCCATGTTATCTTAAATGAGTCAGAAAGGGTCAACATTCAGTTATATCCAAGATAAAATTTATTGTCATATTTCCCAATTAAAAAAAAAATTGCTGAGAAGGGAATCCTAAAATCTCTCTAAAGAAATAAGAGGCAATTAGAAACCATGAGATATTTCAGTAAGGTGGCCAGTTACCAAATCAGTAGCCAGAAAGTCGATAGCTTTCCTATATTTTGTGCAAATAACTAATTCGAAAATAATGGAAAAGGTGCCATTCCCAATAGTGTATATAAGAATAAACGTGTAAAACCTACATTTAAAAAGTTCACATCCGAGGGACATAAAAAGACTTGAATAATGGAAAGACATACTTGAAATAGTCAAGGGGTCCAATCTCCCTAAATAAATTTATACATTTAATGCAACCCTAATAACGACCAATAGGATTTTCTTGGGACATTAAAAAGTTAAAGTTCACCCAGAAAAATAAAACTTACAAAAATAGTCAGAAAGTTTTTGAAAAGTAACAGGAATTGGGTGGGTAGCAGAGAGGTTACCCAAACACTACCAAATTTGCTTACTATGGAGCTATAGAAGTTTTCTATTGATCATAAATAGACAAATCTATGTAATGAGATAATCCTGAAATACTCCCAGTGGATGCTATTATCATATACTAAATTGCAGTCCAAATCAAGATAGATTTTTTTCACTTACAATCAATGTGTTGAGACAAGTGACTAGTCATTCCGAGAGAATACCGAAAGCTGATTACTGTCTCACCCCTAAAACAAAATACATTGGAGATGGATCAAAGACTAAATATAAAACATTGAAAACCATGAGAGTATTTGAGGATAAAAAGTATGAGAGAATTGTTTTTTATAATCTTGGCATGGGGAAGACTCAAGACAGACACAAAACCTAGAAGCTATAAAAGGGAAATGTTGGCAACTTTGACTACACAAAACTTTAAAAGATATTTGCCCTGCAGAACAGATACCAGAGACAAAGTCAAAGATAAACTGGAAAAAATATCAAATATTCCAGATAGGCAAAGAGCTCATTTCCTCAGTAGAAATGTGTAGAAGTCAATGAAAAACAAAATACAACCCAGTAAAACCAAGGGCAGAGGGCATGACCAGAAAGTTCATGGCAAAACAAACAGGTTACTTAAAACCAGGGAGAGACATTCAGCTCCACTTATAGTTTTTTAAAATGCAAATTTAAATGAAATGCCTTTTCCCCATCATTTAGATTCGCGATGATGAAACAGTACAAAATGCACTATCAATCACGAAGACGTAAACTTGGGGCAGCCTCCGTAGGGATGTGCCCATTGCCCGCTACCACAATTTAAAATGTGTTCCCTTTGACCTAATGACCCTACTAGTAATTTATTCCATAGAAAGACATCAGTTCAATAAAAAGTGCATCACTTTAAATGGCTGTTTGAGGCACCGGTTAGGAATATGGACCCTGAGTCACACTGCGCTTAATCCTTGTCTGTGGTCAGCTTTGTGACCTAGGGTAGATAACTTCTGTGTGTTCTCTCATCCATAAAATGGCAATACTAGTATCTCCCTCATAAGGCTGTCACCATGATTAAACGAGTTCATGTACCTGTATGGTGCTTAGAACAATGCCTGAAGCATGGGCTCAGGTATGAGCTATTCTGTTCATCATCATTAATCTATAGGATTGCTGATAATGTCAGAAACCAGGAAAGCCTTCCTTGATAGGAGAGTAACCAGATAAATTATAGCACTTACACATAATGGAATTCTTGGCAGGTAGTAAGGAGAATAAAGCAGGTCTGTATATACTGATAAGGAAAGAACTATGTGAAATACTACCAAGTAGAAAGGAAAAAACCCACTTGGACAGTGTAGTGTATGCTTTTGTGTTTCTGAAAGAATAATCCTCATAGGAAAAGACAGACCGAAGAGGAGAAATTATGAATGGATTGTCCAGAAAGTTTTGAGTATTCAGTCATTCAGCCAAAGATATTTAAGGGCTTGACTGTATATCATCAGCATCATTCCAGGTGCTGGGGATATAGCAGTGAAACCCTGCTCTTGTGGGGTTGTATTTTATTGGGAGTTTGGCGACAAGCCTGAACAAGAACTAGATTATAGAATACTGTGGAATAAAAACTATATTAGGGAAAGAGGATTGAGTGTACAGCAGGGGGTGAATTTTAATTAGGGAGGTTACAGTAAGTATTATTGGGACGGTAACACTTGAGAGTATGTATCATTTAATCTGTAATATGCATGGTTTTTTTAAAAAAAGAAAAACGTAAAATGAACAACTCTGAATTATCCCACTTCTGACTAAGGCAGCTGACTTAGAAAGTTCCACCACCTTGGTTGGTGGCATTTCATGTGACTACACCTGAGAATACAGCCTCAGCCTCGTTTCTAGAAGTGCAGCTCTCCCACCACTAAAGCTACATTCCATCAGTAGCCTTTTCCCTGCACTCACGTTACCTGCCAGTCTGGATGGCAGCTCTGAGGGTGGAAACGTTTTTCATTCATTCCCTTAGTGGATAAGAAACCAAAGGTGAAGGTTGAGTCATGGGGTCAAAGGGGGCCCGAAAGTGCATCTTTCAACATTCTCAGCAGTTGCTGAGCACAGAGGCTGGTGTAACATCCCAACCTACGAGCCTACAGATAACTTCTCAGCCACTCACCAGCGCCTGGTTGCTCAGGCCACCGCCTGGCACTAGCCTTCTCCACCAAGCAGGGCCGGGTTCCCAGGCCTGGGTGGCTCTCCTCCCCTGGGGGCCTGGGACCCAGTGTGCTCTGAAGCACACAGCCCACGGGATGCCCCCAGGCAGATGGGAAAGGGCCTCCTTGTCACCTCCACGGGGTCATTCACGTGTGGCCAAGCAGGAAGACAGCATTATCAAAGGTGATCCCTGTTAAAACCCCAAGGGTGGCGAAGCAGTCATTTTCACACCCCGGAAAGATTCTGTGAGTGCTTAAATAACTAAAACAGGAAACAGAGGGACTTCCCTGGCGGTCTAGTGGTTAAGATTTCACCTTCCAATGCAGGGGGTGCAGGTTCAATTCCTGGTCAGGGAGCTAAGATCTCACATGCCTCAGGGCCAAAGAAACAAAACATAAAACAGAAGAAATACGGTAACAAATTCAAAAAAGTCTTTAAAAATGGTCCACATCAAAAAATCTTAAAAAATAAAAGCCAAAAAAAAACAGGGAAGAGATACCAATCTCCCACATTTGTTTTTCCTAGCCCAATTCCTAGGCCACACCCAACAGTTCCAGTTTGTCAGGCGGCTGGCAGAGAGGAGGTGAGGGCTAGGCTTGGGACAGTTCCCTGACCCACCAGCAAGCATAACCGTAAATAAATCCTCAGGGTTTCGATGTTTTTCCACTGGTGATATCTTTGCTACCGAATAGCACAGGAAAAGCTGTAGGAGTCAGATCAGCTCTTTCCTTGGGTTTGGGTCTCGGGGGTCCCTGGGGCTCAGCTGACAACTTGAGCTGCCTCTCCCAGGCAGAGGCTATCTTAATGCAGCACTGTGCCCGACATACGGTGGGAACCCACTGAGTGCCCTCGAGCCACCCTCCCCTTTCGCTCACCATTAGCACAAGTTCAGAGAAAGGCACCGAGGGAGGGGAGTCTACTGAAGGAAACAGGTTGCAAAACTCATTCCCGTAATGACACGATGTGCGCCTAGACACAGTGGGGGGTCGGGGGGTGGGGACAGCCGCTGAGCCCTCCTCAGAAATGCCACAGCCGGACTTCCTGCTACAGCAAGGGCAACACTAAGCAACCCGACCCGAGTGAGGTCAAGGTTCACTCATCCTACAAGCATTCGAATATATGAGCACCTACTATGTGCCCGGCAGTGTGTCCAGCATGCGGAAACTACACTCAGAGTTCATAGTCCAGTAGGGGATGAAGCCAATTCCCCAGGCAGGAAACAAATGCTCTGTGGAATGTACCCCAGCTTTGGGAGCATCTGCTCCATACATTCTGGAGAAAGTATGTATGTGGCAAGAGATACATTTACCCTCTGCACTTTAAATTTACGTATAATTTCCTTTGAATGAGGCAAACCAAGATCTTAGACTCAGTGTATGCCCAGCACTGTGCTGTGTGCAAAGGGCCAAACACTTAGAAGGCACAGCTCCTGCCCTCTGGGGACTTATGGGTCCATCGAACACTAAAATCACTTATACAGGGCTTCCCTGGTGGCGCAGTGGTTAGGAATCCGCCTGCCAATGCAGGGGACACAGGTTCGAGCCCTGGGCCGGGAAGATCCCACATGCCGCGGAGCAACTAAGCCCGTGCGCCACAACTACTGAGCCTGCGCTCTAGAGCCCACGAGCCACAACTACGGAGCCCAAGTACCACAACTACTGAAGCCCGCGGTGCCTAGAGCCCGTGCTCCGCACCAAGAGAAGCCACCGCAATGAGAAGCCCGCGCACTGCAACAAAAGAGTAGCCCCCGCTCGCCACAACCAGAGAAAGCCCGCGCACAGCAATGAAGACCCAATGCAGCCAAAAATAAATAAATAAAATAAATTAATTAAACAAAAATTTTTTAAAAATCACTTATACAAGGATTCAGTGTGCAAGATAAGCTAATGAATATGAAGAAGGGAGAGGCCAGTGTAGACTGGAGTAGGTGGAGGTGGCTGTAGACCCTCAAGGATATGTGGTCCTTGATCCCCTGGCTTTATTGACAATAGTCTTATGTCCAGGGTCAATCAAGGATGACCACCCCACCAAGGAGGCCAATGGCTGGTAAGACCCCAACTATGATTCCAACCAGGGTCACTGTCACCAAACTATCTTTCTCCATTGTTGTCTGTGTCTCTCCATCTTCTTTTCCATGGAGAGAGCAGTCACCATATTAGGTTGGATAAACCTAAGTAGAAGAGAGGAAGAGGAATACCCGGATGTGGGGTGAGAGGTGCAGCAGGGTTACAGGCACCAAAGTGGGACAAGCGTGAAGGGAAATGGTGAAGAGACATGTCTGATGGAGATAGAGGATCCACCTTTAGTTGAAAGGGAAAAAAGACAAAGTCTCCAAAGGGCTGAGTAAGACAGTGTCTGGGGCCTGGTATAGACACTACACCACTGGAGTCATTTGGTTCACAAACACCAGAGAGCCTTGGGATGCCAGGCCTTGGTGGGGTGGGTGGGATTTATCAGGTAAGCCTTCATTAAGTCAAATGCCAAAATCCTCTTAACTCAGTCCATGAAGATCACATAGGATAGTTGCTGAGCCACTCATAGGCTGGTGACAGGCAGTGACAAATCCCACTGGATCTTAGATCGACTTAGTCAACCTTGATCTACTACTGTGCTTCCAACAAGCCATAGTCCAGCATCTCTACCCTGAGGAGATTCTTGTCTCAGTAAACATTCCCAAAGGCCTCCCAAGCCTATTGCTGACCAAGTGAATTATGAGAATGCTGAGGTCAGGAGAACCAGTACCATCCACTGGAGTTGATAAGAGCCTGTATAAAGATAGGCTGGACAAAGTGCTAGCACCCCGTCACCCAGGCCAGGATAAAGACAGGCTGATGCAGGAGGCTGTGAAAGAGGTCTCTGCAGAAACAGTCCACTCGCTACCTGGTCGGGCAAGTGGTCAGAGGTCACCAGATTAGTGTGCAAACAAGCAGCTTTATTCCCAATAGTCTCATTTCCAGTGGCAAACATTTAAGGCCATTGCCTTTCTAGGTACCAGAGCAACAGCACTACCACTTACCAGATATGTGGCCCTGGGACAGTTACTTAATGTCACTGAGCATCATTTTCCCTCCACTGCACACCAGAAGGGGTAGGTAATTATCTCTACTTAAAAGGGATACTATGGGTAGACTTTCCAGTATGCTGTCCAGCACATAGGAAGCCCTCAGTGAAGATGAGCTCTCTTTTTCCCTCTTCTACTTATGTCAGTTTCTAACTCCTTGTCAATATCAGATGTTCTATTTTGAGATGTCCCCAAAGAGAAGAGATGGTCATGATCTTTGTAGTATAACTGCCCTTCGACTTACATACAAAGGTCTTAACAACTCCTCATTTCTATTTAAACAGAGGATTTCTAGTTGGGGACCACATGGTCCACCTCTGAGCTCTGACCCCGCCATCTCCCTCAACCCTACCGCACCCCTGCATCCTCCCACAAGCCACTCACAACCTCACAACTCTTAGAGTAGAGTGACCCGTGGAGACCCAGAGATCTACAACAAGCTTCCCCATAGAGGGTGGGTACCAGGGCCTCGGCACAGCAGTACAAGGGCTGCCTGACTTTCCAAACTCCAAAACTCGTATTTATTCTAATGACATGAATTAAGAGCCTGAAAATACCAGCCTCTGTGCCAGGGGAAGAACGAGAGAGTACATTTCTGATCTCATGGTGCATGGTCACATGGGGGAGAAACAGACCGGGATGTGTTTATAGCAGAGTGCGGCGAGAGCAGCGACGGCTGACCTCAGGGCTGCTGGGGACATGTCACCCTCATAGGGTGCCTCCGGACACGAGTCACCTGAGGTCACACTCCAAATGAGGGTCAGTTCATCTGCTGGCCAGGCATATGAGACAGACAGAAACAGAAACCTCCTTCCTGATTTCTAAAAATATCGCCAAATCCTGGTTTAGGAATTCACCTGCCTAGAGGTGGGAGGGGTTTTTTTTTTTTTGAGGTGCAATTCACGTAACGTAAAATTAACCACTTTAAAGTGAACAATTCAGCGGCATTTGGTACATTCACAATGTTGTGCAACCACCACCTCTATCTAGTTTCAAAACACTTTCATCAACCCCAAAGGAAATCCTGTAACCATTAAGCAGTTACTCCCCATTCCTATTTCCTCCCAATCCCTAGCAACCAAGGATCGATCTGCTTTCCATTTCTATGGATTTGAAAGTGGGAGGATTTGCAAGGAAAAAGTTTCTCCCAGTTTCTAATTCTTTGGTCCATGCACTAAACTAGACTCATCAGAAATGGAGGCAGAGTTTGCCTTCAGAACTAAATGAGCCAGAGTTCAAATGCCAGCTCCAATCTCTTCATACTGTGTCCAGTTTATTTCTAAGTCTTGGTTCCCCTGTCTACAGAAAAACATACCTACCTCATAGGACTGTTTTGAAGATCAAAAGATAAAAGCCCCATAAATAAGTAAGCACAGGGGCTTCGCTGGAGGTGCAGTGGTTAAGAATCCGCCTACCAATGCAGGGGATGCGGATTGGGGCCCTGGCCCAGGAAGATCCCACATACCACGGAGCAACTAAGTCCATGCGCCACAACTACTGAGCCCATGAGCCACAACTACTGAAGCCCGTGCGCCTAGAGCCCGTGCTCCGCCATGAGAAGCCATTGCAATGAGAAGCCCGCACACCACGACAAAGAGTAGCCCCCGCTTGCTGCAACTAGAGGAAGCCCACACGCAGCAACGAGGGCCCAACGCAGCCAAAAATAAATAAGTTAAATAAATAAATTAAAACAAAAAAAAAAAAAACAGTAAGCACAGCACGGCACCCACAGTAAATATTCAAAGAATGGTAGCTGTAATATTTACATTCTAGAAAAATGTCAACCTGAAAAGTCTCTAATAAATATATGAAGTCAATATCTGCCCAGGTCACCATACATAAGAATCTTTTTAAAAATGAAAATTTCTAGGAAGTCCAGAGAGAGGTTAACTCTACACAGGAGTGGATGGAACACAGTTTTTAACATCACACCAACTGCAGCTTCTGTTCCAGTTGACAGCTGGCTGCTTTGTGATCTTGGGAAGGTGGCTTCACCTCTCTTAACCACCCATCTCCTAATACTATCTTAATGAAATGTCAGAGTACCCACTATGAGCTGGTGCGTAACTGGCTTCCTCTTCGCCCTCCCCCTTAGTTCCCTTCCTTTCTCCTTCCTGGACCCACAGCCTCCCTCTAGCATCTGTGGCCCCCACTGCAGGTTTAGGGCCTAGGCACTCAATGATACACTGATATTATTTTAGGTGTCATTGCCCCCAGAGAGTTAGAATAAAAGTTGGGAGAAAAGACTATTTCAGGTCAGGACCTCAACAAATGCTCGGCTGAAGCATTCTGTTTGGTCTGGATAATGTTTGAAAAAAACCCGTTAAGTTGGAGTATGTTTATCTGGGTGCGCCTGCCTTGCATTTTGCCTCTCACCTGCATCTTATCACATATCACCTACTTTACTTAGCTCTATTGCCTGCCTCTTCTATAAGTATTTGTGACTCTTGTTTTATTTCAGTTTTTGTCCCTTTTATTGTGCCAAGCGTACAAGTGATGCCTACAAGATTTTATACCAAATCTCTTCCAAGACTATTCTGTGTTCACCTCAAATACTTGTCCATTGGAGGGGACAACCATAAAGTAACTCTCACGCTGGAATACAGAGGGAGGGATCACCAAAACCAATTATTCCTTTTTTTTCAACTGAACCAATCTTTTATTTTTAAATTAAATTAAATTTAGTTTAATTTAATTCTATTATTTTTTAAGACTGCCTCTGTTAGAGAATACCAATTACCTACAAACTGGAGCTATAGATCCAATCCTACTTCTCAAATCACCAAAAAGATGGATACCCATAGAAGGTAGTAAGCCCCAACTATGGAGTCCCTTTCCAACACTCACTCCTTGAAGGTCAAGTTCATCTTAGATTCAACTTGTGGCCCTACTCCTTAAAACAGATCCAACTTCATCCAGAAACCATTCCATTAGTCACGCATCGGGCAGCTCTTCCCTTCAGAAGGACTGAAAATCCATCAGGAAAATTGAGGACAACCCCCAGTGCAGCACAGGCGAGCTATAGGCAGAGGCTCAGGCTCACAAAAAGGGGTCTGGGTTGTGGTTCCCCTTCCCCAAGAGAGGCAGGAGAAAGGACTCCTCCACACTCCTCCTTCTCCTCCATGCTCCTGATGAGGAGGGTTTAAAGAAGTTCCTTAGAGACCAGGAAGAAAGTGAGCACTGACATGTGCCTGTGACACAGCAAGCTGCAGATTCGCCAGAGCTGGGGGTCAGGATGCCACCTGGGCTTCTGCCCCATACCCACGAGACCCCTTACTGAATACCCCCTCCAGCTGCCCCCTTACCCTGCGAGGGGACCACATCTCTTGGTGCTTCCAGGGAATGGGGCCTCCTGGCTCTGAGTTCCTCGTGGCACGAGTCCCTGCCCTCTCCCCTCACCCCCCGGTTCCTCCAGAGTCACGGGGGCTTCAGAACATCTCTGCAGGCTGAGGGTCCCCGGTTCTGAGCCGTCTGAGCCGTCAGGCCCCTGTCTGAGCTGCCCCGTGTCAGGAGTCAGGCCATGGCCAGCTTCTAACGTGCTCGGGGACTTCACTTCCTGGTTTTTCTTTCACAACTGAAAGTGGAAGCGTTCTGACCAGAAGGAGAAAGGCTGCTAAATCTCTCCTGGCTCCGTTTCAAAGCCTTTACCATCAGTCCCTAAGGGCTGACACAGAAGCCAGACAGCATCCACGCAACTCACGCTCTCCCTGGTTGTCTGACTACCGCTAAACCAAGACCAAAAACCAGACGGAGATGACTGAGGTGCCCCCTGCAGACCACCAGTGTCAGAGAGGTGAGACCCCCTCCTTGGGTTCCCAGGCGAGGGAGGTCCAGCCACAGGGCACCTTGGCCCTCGCATCCTTCCCAAGACTGTGGGGACACCTGGAGGCCAGCCTGGCCTGGTCAGCATTGCCGGCCAGCTGCGCACTGTGTCACCACCCACTCTCCAGTCCCCAGTGAGCCTGCCTCAGTCCCCGAAGCAGTGCTGATAAAGCCAAGAAAACAAGCACGTCAGGAACGACAGGGACAGCCACGGAGAGCTGTTCCTTTCCTCTGACACATCCTTTTCGTACCTCATATTTTTAATTAAAAATGTATTCTGCTGTCTCCCTCACCTCCCAGATTACAACTGGGAAATTTTAAAATCAGGAATCCACAAGCACACATGCCATTAGCTGTCAGATTGATCCTGCCTCTTGGAGCCTCTGGAAAACTCCACTGTATACTCGTGAGACAACGACAGTGGAAAAGATAAATTACTTCTTGGTATTATTATAAAAATTGCTTTGAATGTGCAGATGCCCTGAAAGAGTCTTGGGGATTGGTCTACAGGGCATCGGGACCTGCAGTAGTCTCACTGGATTCACCCACAGCTGTGGCCACAGAAGGGCATGGGAGCTTCCTTTCTCAGATTTGAAGGCAGAAAGAACAAGTTCTCCGGCCCCTTCCTGCCCCCACCCCTCCCCACCACCTCTCAGACACTCCAGAATTAAGCAGCACTTTCCCCAGCCTTGGTTCCTTTAAGAAGGCTGAGGTAAATCCAGCATGAGCTCAGCTCTTTACTAGAGTTAGATTAGGATTCCTTCTCTACACAGAGGAGGGCCTAAAAGCCTCCAACCATAAAAACCAAAGTGAGCTGTGCCCCAATCTCAGGGAACATAAGAGCTGGTCCCTTGGCCTCAGAGGAGCCCACTTTAGACATGGGAGAATGATGAAGTATGGGAAGATGAGGGTGCCCCCTCTGCCTTTCCATCTTCAGGTTCATCTCATGGCTGGAGGAACACTTGGCTTTGCTTAGTTTCCAAGCTCACCTCCCACAGGGGCAGCTCCCTTCAGCGGAGAGCAGAGGATGGCAGAGTGGGTGTCAAGCCTCAGTCATTCTAATGCTACTGGGCTCTTCCCTGGGTGCTGTCTTCTTCTACCAACCCGACAAAGAGCTTAGGGCCAGGAGAAGATGGTTTCCTCCAGGATCAAATGCTCAAGTACAGAAGAGTCTGGGTCATTCTAAAGCTCTAGCATCTAGAGGTGCATTCCTGTTCAATCCTACATGCATGAGGGACACCCCCAAGATTTGAGGGAATGATGGAAGGTTTTCACAGCCCCCAAGAATTCTGCATCATGCAGCAGGCTGTAGTCACATACTGATCAGGACTCAAATTCCTGCCCCACCTCCTCCTAGCTATGCAGCCCAGTCTGCGCTGTTTAACAGCCCAGAGGCCCATTATTCATCTGTTATATGGGAACTACACCACCTACCTTACAGGAGAAAACGAGCCAATGAGGTAACGCACATCACATATCTTGTACGGACCCCAGCATGGGATAGAAAGTCTGTTAAGAATTCCCTTCCCTGCTCCCTTCCAAATGGGAAGGGCTGTCAGCAGCAGCTGATGGATGGCCTTTCTAATCACATTGATACAGACATTTCTAAATGGAAGATGAAGGAGACCCACATCCTGGCTTTGGCTATAACCTTTAAAGCTTTTAAGTCTGTTTTATTTGCATTTGGTGAAATTAACAACTCTCTCTTCCAAGTCCATCTCCTGCCAGCATTCAGAGCCCCTTCCATGTCTCCACCCCCATTTCAGTTGATTTTTTCTTTGCCTCCCACGCAAGTCAGCTGAGATTACTACTCAACCAAATGTTATTTCATGTTGTGAAAGAGCCTTAGGCTGAGAATAGACACACGTCCCACTGCCTTCTCCCCAACCACCCCTATCTCTGCTCTCCCATAAACATATAAGCTATAGAGCAGGTAGCATTATTGCAGCTTACCTTGTAAGAATACTCTCACTTCTGGGGTCCAGGAAACGCGTCCCTCACAGCTGGCTGTACTCGTTCAGCACCACATTCAGCTCCTGAGTCCGGACGTTTCCTTCAGTGATGATGCCTTTCCTCAGCGCCTGAGTCGGTACCACACCTGAAGCCAATCAGAGTGGCTAACCAGCTCTCCTGGAACCTTTGAACCTGTTGCAATAGAAGTTCAAAGGTAGAAGTTACCTGTTCAAACACTTGTGGTAACCTCCGACAGTGAGAAGTGTAGGATTTGGCAAAAGTTTAAAACAGGAGACTATTATGCAACGGGCTTTAGAGGAAGAAAAAAAGAGAGAGAGAGAGAGAGTCCTCAGCTCAGAAAGCTAACGTTTAACAAGCAAAACATTGTATAAAGCCCATACCTCAGGGAAACCAGAGGGGTTAGACAGGGCTTTGCACCTGCTTTTTGGGCAGAATCCTTGAGACTGTGACAGGAAGAGGAAAAAAGTGCTCCTTGAGTTTAGGGGGGAGAGGAAAATGAGACACCACTCTAACTGGCTCTAGCTATAACTTTAAGATTCAGATAAGCAGAGGCCTGCGTTTTAGAGATGAGCCTTCTTCTAGAAGGGGCCAGTGACCCCTACAGAATTACAATGTCTCCAACACAATCAAATAAGGCAAATCACTCTAGAATCTAGACAGAAGGACAGGCATAGCCGGGTCGGATTTAGAATGCAGAGTCATGCATACAGCCTACACCACCCACGGCTCAGCGAGCTCTGGAAGAAGCAGGGCTGCTGTTGCGTCATGGTCCAGCCTATCCTCCTCTGTCTTTCCATTTTAAGTCGCTAGTCACCATTCTCGAGCCCAAAATCTTTAAGACTGCAAAGCATCGTCACTAAACAAAAATGCTGGATGGAGATGCAAGCGGCTCTGGAGATCATTTGTGATCTCTATTTTATAGGTGAGGCCAATGAGGCCTTTTCAGGTGAAAGAAATCACTCTGAATCATGCAGTCAGTTAGTAGTCAAGGTGAGACCTGACCCAGCCCCACAGACAACCACCGCAGTGCCTTTGCCCCCATATGGTGTTGCTTTGTTGCTAAGTGTTCATTTCACCACTAGCAGACTTGAACGCTTTCTGAGTATCAGGCCTGCAGAAATTCGTGGAAATGCTGCAACAGGTTTCTTCTCACTGTATTTGGTCGGGCGGCCAATATCAAAATCAGAAACCAATACCACTTCCTGCTGACTCTGTCTGGAGGAGTGGCTACCTCACTGACATAGAGGTCTTATTTGGCCAGATTCTTATCCAGGTCGTAGGTGCATTAACTCTGTAAGCTCACTTCTTGCCATGGAGCCCTAGTCCTACTGTAAGACCAGAGAGAAAAGGCTTCTAAGAGGTGGCTAAAGAAGATACAGTTCAATGGGAACTGGGGGCTGAGGTCCCACTTGATTAGATTAATGTCAACTTGTGTTAAGTAGCAACCCACTGAACACCTGCTGACGCCACACTAGCCAGAGAGCAAGATGCTCCAAGCCAGTCGTTCCCAAATTCCAGTGAGCATGACAGTCCCGTGGAGAGCTTGTTATATACTGATTGCTGGGCCCATGCTGGAATTTCTGATTCAGTGGGCCTGGGTCAGGGCCTGAGAATCTGCATTTCTCACAATTCCAGTTGATGTGGAGGCTGCTGGTTTGGGGACGCTCTTGGATCCCCACTACTCCAAGCAACCACCCCGCCTTCCACGGGCTCAACTACTGAACTGTTCAAAGGAACTCTGCATGGGGTCGTTTTGGCTCTGGTGATCCTGCCGTTGGGAGGACAACTTAACACAGAGTGGAACTCATGATGTGTTCTAGAAGAGAGGTGTTGCTCAAGACCAGCGAGAGGGCCAAGACCCGGGGAGGGTGCTTTGACAACAGCAGGAGTTATTGCCACTCACTCTTCTCCTTTAGGTAAGTGTAAGTCAGTGCTGACAGCATCCCAGCTAGACGACCCATGTGGGTATGAGTGCGGGTGTGGAGGGGGCATCACCTGATCTAATAACCTTAACTTTATTCTCAAGGGCATCTGAGACCCCAAAAGGTGAAGCAGCCGGCTAGGGTGAGGCATCAACTTAGTAGGAGAGGGAAGTCCAGAACCCAGGCCTCCAGTGCCCTAGCAGGCCACACTGTCTCCTGATCAACCATGGTTTCCTATAACATCTCCCTTCAAAAAAACACGTGTTCGATAAGGCTTTGCAACACCCTCTGCTTCTCCCTCCCTTCCCACAGCCATATGCATTGAGAAATCAATAAAAACCAAATTCCTTTCCTGTCCAGGCATCCCATGGCCTCTAAAAAGTGCAAACCTTCATTGTTTTATGTCATTCACAGGTGAGGTGCCTGAGGTGAGGTGCCTGACCCAACAGCTGCAGTTCTGACACACATACTCTCTGCTCTGGTCAGGGGGAGCAATATACACTCCTTCACTCCTTCCCCTTTCGTAGGGACAAAGGAACCACACATCAGGATTCCCTGGTGGCGCAGTGGTTGAGAATCTGCCTGCCAATGCAGGGGACACGGGTTCGAGCTCTGGTCTGGGAAGATCCCACATGCCGCGGAGAGGCTAGGCCCGTGAGCCACAACTACTGAGCCTGCGCGTCTGGAGCCTGTGCTCCGCAACAAGAGAGGCCGCGACAGTGAGAGGCCCGCGCACCGCGATGAAGAGTGGCCCCCGCTTGCCGCAACTGGAGAAAGCCCTCGCACAGAAACGAAGACCCAACACAGCCAAAAATAAATTTAAAAATAAATAAATAAATTTAAAAAAAAAAAAAAAAAGGAACCACACATCTCATTTACAACAGTTCGAGAAGACCAGAAGCCAACACTCCAGAGTTCTGTAACACAGTCTGGAAACAGCCAAGAGACCTCTCACCATAGGGCTGGCAGCTCTTTGGAAGCAGGAACCAGGTTTCCCCTAGTTTTGAAAGCAGGGAAAGCAAGACCTGCTCAGTAGGCCAACGTTACATAGCACCACTGTGCATTTGTTCAGCTCCTCCCAACTTATAAAACACCTCCAAACTAACTCTCAACAAACCTGCGAGGTATAAGTGGGGACAACACCTTTAACAGCTTCAGTGGCTGCCAGGAGCCAGGCTCCGTGACAAGGACTTCGTCTGGCCCTCACAGTAAATCTCCCAGGTAGTTATGATTTGTACGCGTGAAAAGATGGAGGCTCAGAGCAGGTACGTTACCTTCCTAAGAAGATGATGATGACGGTGAGGGCAAGCATTAAAAAAAAAATAATTTCAGGCCAATTTGCAAAGCCAGGTGATTCGCAGCTTGTTCCTGAAAAGGATACCTTTATTCGGGAGCAGAATTTGTGGCAAGGCAGATTTTAGAGCAGGTTGGGAGGTGTGAATCAGTCAGGGAACCAAATATTATTTAAAGGTCTTTGGGGTGTTTCCAGATTCCAGACATCACTGAACCTTCATGAAGTCCCTCTAGGGGAAAGTGGAATTTCTCCTTTTAGTAAAACCTCTGCCCTCAGAATCCAGATGATTCGTCTTGTACCTCTGGCTCGTCTGCTTTAGCAAACTTCACTGGATTCAGATTATGGACTAGCTACTCAACAATGCTCACTGTAGGCATTCCGAGGGAGGGCAAAAAAGGAAGCCGGAGATGAGAAGGGGCGGCACAAGGTGTGTGGAGTAGCTGGGACGTGTGGGGTCCGGTGAACACTTATTTAGGAAGGATCTGAGGCTGTTTTGACTGCTAATCCAAGTCTTTAGAAGCCAGGCAACATGGCCCAAGAAGAAAGAGAAGCAGAGTCCTAGAGCTATAGGCTGAATCTATTCATGTTGACTCAGTAGTGATGAATCAGAATGCCATGTCCCTCCCTAGAGTCAGCTGTACAGCAGGGCAGAGGGTGTGATGGCACAAAGTGGGCAAAATGAAAGCTGTGATGGACTGACCTTTAGCTTCCCACATGGCAGAGCTGACTTTGAAGTTTAGCCTTCCACTGAGATGTGAAAAGAAAGGGGCAAAGTTCCCTAAACTCTTAACAAGATGCCCTAACCGACCATTCCGATGATCTGAATTCCATACCCCCCCTTTCCTTGGTTATCTGATGTTTCAAAGGCTAATGGCGCTCAAAGTACACCTTACCGAGGAGCGATCTTAGGTTCCCAGGTCAGCTCCATTGTGAAGGCCTTCGAGATGATCGTGAATATTGTCGAGCACTTGCCATGTGGCCCCACTGCGCTGAGCTATCTGCAATACCACATTTAACCTCACAGCAGCCCTATGAAGAAGTTATTGTCATTTTGCAGAAGAGGAAAGGCTGAGAGAGGTCAAGTTTACTTGCCCAAGGCATGTGGCCAACAGTTGGCAGAGTCTTAGAGGTGGATTTTGAGCTCAGGTCATCCTGAGTCCAGAGCCCAAGTACACGTCTATGATTAAGGATGACTCATCCCATGAACCGCATGCAATATATAAACCCTGTGTGTTTATATATTTCTCTTGGGAACTCTGATTGGTATCTCAAAGAGAATTAAGAGCCATTGCCCTGGAGGAAGGAGAGCCCAATGCCAGCCCTGGGAACCTGATGCCCAGGGTGGAACAACAGCTCCCTTTCCCCTCCTCAGAAGGGCTTCCCAGCTGCCTGGACATCCTTCCTGATGCTGAGCTCACTTCCCACACAGAGCCTTGCTTCCCGCAGTTGAAGGCGGCCTGGGGGGGCAGTGTACCACATCTTTCAGCTGTACGATCCCCAGCTCTTTCTGCTTTGCTGTCTGCTGGGCTGGGAGTGGCCACTGTGCTATTCTGGGCCCCAGTGTTAGCCACACGGGACAAGCTGACCCCACAGCTCAGTGTCTGGAGCAGCTTGTTTTGCTCAACTCGGGTCGCTGACAGTAACAGCTTGGGCACCTGAGCTCTTGAGGCCACTTACTCATTCTTTGTGGGAAGGAAGTGTTACTTAAGCATGAGCACTTGATTGACAAGAATGGTGTTTGCACAGATTGCAATAAACAGCTTCCCTCAACCCCAGATACTCCCCCTGTGCCTCCCCTCCCCCAGATAACACTCATAGAGCAGATTGCCTTGCAGGCTTGGACCTGAGCTTCCCAACTGGCGAGCCATGGGACACTGGTGGGCCAAGAGATACTGATGCCTCAGCCCTCACAGCGCTGGGTGTGCTCACGGCCAGCCCCACCTAGGGGATTCAGTGTGTCATATAAATACTGTTATTCTCAGTGTCACGATGTCAACGAGGTTGGAACGCAGTGACACAGGCAACTTGCACCTTTATCAGCCAGAGCATCCCAAGAGCATTTAAGAATCAGATGGAAAGTGTGAAGGTCCTCAGAGAGGCGGCAGCTCTAAATTCCCAGAACTTTCAACAACCCCATAGGAAACATCACTATTTCCCAGCTGGTTAGAAGCGTAGCTCAGAGCAAAGATTTAGATGTACGCTGTCCAATACTGTGACCAGTAGCTACACGTGGCAACTGAGCACTTGAAATGAAGAAAGTCTGCACTAAGATGTGTTTAAGTACAAAACACATGCCAAATTTTGGAGACTTAGTACGAAGAAAATAACATAAACTCTCAATTTTTAAAATATGGATTATATGTTGAAATGATAATATTTCAGATAAACTAGCTAAATAATTCTAGTTGTTTCTTTTAATCTTCAAATCTGTCTGCTGGGAATTTTTAACATCACCTAAGTGGCTCACACTCTATTTTTCATGGACAACACTGATTTAGACCAAAGATCCTCTGTCTTAATGCCTATAGGACACAGGTGAAAGGTGGTGTTACCCAGTGTCAGCATGTTATACCTGCTCTGGGTGAACTTGAAGACAATGAGATCTTTGACCTGTTTCTCTGGGTTCTGTAGCAGCAGCAGTTTGTTCCTTTGGGTTTACATACATCCATGCAACAGAGGTCATGATCTTGATAGAAGCAATAGTTCCTTATTATAGAACTGCTACTATTCACTGACTGTTGTTCCGGGCCAGGCACTACGCTGTGTGTTCAACATCTGTTCCTTCATCTAATCCTCTCATGAGCTCATCAGGGTAATTAAAAATGAAGAAACTGAGGTTCAGATAGTACAAAACTTGGCCCAGCCAGCTCAAGTCTCATTCCAAACCCGTGCTCCCCACCCTTCTGCTACACTGCCACTTACAGGGGAGTGTGGGAGAAATCTCAGACAGGAGCATCAGTACTTTGGGGGAGCCACGATCACACCTCCCCCCCTTGCCAAGCCTTTAAGAACATCGTCCTCTGCTTTGCAGCCTTGGTTCCCTGGGCTCGCAATATGGGGGAACATCACTGAGTGCCTGGCTAGGGAGCAACTTGGGAGCTTTTAACAGGAGCAGAGCGGAAACGCCAGGAAGTGGGAGGGGTACTGGTCTCTGCAGACCAGAAGCTGTAAAGGGTGGAGGAGCCTGGAGGAACATCCTGCCTGGCTTTAGATGGCTACGCACCAGAGAGACACCACCCAGCTGACAAGCCTGGTGCTACCCAGGCCCCCTATTGGCTAGGATGGAGAAGCGTATCATTTTTATGGGTCAAAAGTGTGTAATCACCAGAGGAAGATGCATTAAGGCAAGGACGCATTCTTTATTTGCTCAGTGTTTGGGACACTGTGACAACAAAGGTGTTCTTGGAACACTTAAAATTTTATGGAAAGTAGGTTGGAAAGTCATTCCATCACTGCTGAACATTTAGTATCTTGATTACTGAGCAGACAGCTGCCCCTTCTCCCCACTAGTTTCTGGAAGGTTTTGCTCTTCATGTAAAGGCTAATTAGGGGTTGGGGACAGTAATCTGGGAGGCAGGATCAAAAAACACAGAATAAATCTTCAGATCGGAAATCTGGCATTTAGGCTGGATCAATCTGCTAAACTTCCGATTAGATCTGTAGCCAGAAGAAAACTTGAAAGTATTGATTAGAAGCTCCAGGTTGTCAACAGCAACTACTCAGGCATCAAAAACCCATTCCTGGTAAAAATGGGCATGAGAAAGAGCAACGCATTACAGGCCAGAGGAAGAGTCTATTTCAGTAGCTCAGGACGAATAGCAAGAGTTTGAAGTACAGATGAGACAGGCAGTGTCCCCAGGAGGGAGGATTCTCCTCCCTCACATCAACCTTTTCAGAAACAATCAGCATGTCCTCATCAGAAAGCCAAGGCCAGTGCCCCATCCTCAGCTTTCTGGGAGTAGTCTGTGCACAGTTACCTAAAGGGGTGGATTTGGATTCAAGGAATTGCCTTTTGTTGCAGATCTAAGAAACACAATCTCCCCTTCATGCAAGTTCAACCTTTACTCCACTCTCCTATGGCTCTTTAGACATTTACTTACCAGGAGATTCTTTTTACTTGACTGCATCACAACTATTGGCAAGTGCTGAGAACACAACAGGGAAGTTTGAAGTTCATACCCCGGTAGGTAATAGGCACTTTTGACTTGCGCTTACTTGTAGGATGGTTGGTACAAGGTATGCTAGACCTTCAGGAATGCTCCCTTAGGAACCTGTAAGCAAGACCTGGAACGAAACTGCAGCCATCACCGAGCATGGAGTACTTGGGTAGTTATGAATCCACCAGGGTCCTAGGGTTGTAGGGCAAGAAGCTGGTAAGGTCAGAAGTCTCAGCCCTCTGCCATTCCCTCAGCCCACTTCACAGATCAGAAAACGGAGGCTCAGATCCAGTCTTATAGACTCTGGAAGCCTGAGGGTGTTGCCTCTTCCCAGAACACACCGTGAGGTGTGAGAAAGTGTGAGGGCAGAGGTGATGGCTGTCTCTCCCTTGGTCTTTCCCTCCAGGTGGGAAACTCTAGCCTGACTTTATTGTATTCCAAGTGAGCCAGACACCTGTTTCTGTTTCTCACCTTCTGGAGAAGTTCCAACCCACATCATTTCAAACCTTTCCGTTTTCTCTAAATGTGATCAGGCCACAGATTTACAAATTGAAGGGAGGGAGGGGCTAGTGGGAGAGGAGGAAGGACAGGTAGAAAAAAACTAGTCCCATCACCCTGGATACAGCTAATCTTATCTGATCTTGTGTGCTGAACAGCTGGCCCTATATCTGATTTATGGCCCAGCTGGTCAGCAGTGAGGAAACTATAAATTAGGAAAAGAGAATCCTCCCTCTGTAATAATCTTTTCAGGAAACAGAGATGGGATAACGTATCTAGGAATCAAAATGCTAACATAGGGAACCAAGCTCTGCATCTCTGGGGGCCAAGCACAGATTACTTTTGTTCCAAAGCATTGTGGGATAAAACAACATGGCCTCCCCCATCTACCACCACTGGTAACTTGCAGGCATAATAATCTCCTAGAAGAGAGCAGGGCTGGAGAAGCAAAGTGGAGAACAGTGTGCCCCCTCCAGCAGCCACAGTCCCTACCAATCTCCCTGGTTTTAACCTCAGGCCTTGCCACTCCAGCCAATCAAGCACTTCGTACAAAGTGGGTGGGGCTGTTATCATGGCAATGGTTTCCAGACGATGATCACCATTACCTGGACCACCGCATCTCTGTCTCCCTCCCCCTCTGAGGGCAGTGGAGACATGGAAGGGGCTGAGTTCAGCAGAGAATAAGCCAAGTGCGTAGAAGTGTGAGGGTCCAGACCAACGTGAAGTGCTCCTGACCCAGGAATTCAGACAGCGTGAGTGTAACTCCCTGTGATTTCACTCTGCAAATATGTCTGTAGGGTTTATTTTCAATTAAAACTTTCACTTTTCTTCCTTATTGCAAAGACATGAAGATAAAAATGTGAAAATTAAGCAGAGAAGAAAAAACACCCATAACTCCTATCACCCAGAGTTTTTATTCATTTGGTGTGTATAATATTTGTTATGCAACTTTATGTGCTTTTTAAAAAAACAACAAAAAATGGAATACTATTCATGTCGTTTTAAAGTGTGCCTCCTCTCTTAATAATTGTGACTATTGGGCTTCCCTGGTGGCGCAGTGGTTGAGAGTCTGCCTGCCAATGCAGGGGACACGGGTTCGAGCCCTGGTCTGGGAAGATCCCACATGCCGCGGAGCAACAAGGCCCGTGAGCCACAACTACTGAGCCTGCGCGTCTGGAGCCTGTGCTCCGCAACTAGAGAGGCCGCGATAGTGAGAGGCCCGCGCACCGCGATGAAGAGTGGCCCCCGCTTGCCGCAACTGGAGAAAGCCCTCGCACAGAAACGAAGACCCAACACAGCCAAAAATAAATAAAATAAAAAATAAATTAATTTTTAACAACAACAAAAAAAAATAATTGTGACTATTTTTCTAAGTCAGTAAGTGCACATTTAATATATCATTTTTAATGACTGCCCTCCTCAGTCACATGGATTCACTCCATGTTACTCATCCAGGCCCCTACTATTGAACATGGGGGTTGTGCCTAATTTTTGAAAAAAATAAAAAAAAAATTGTGGTTAAATCTTATCATAAATGCCCCAAATTGGAATTTCTGAGTCAAAAGTGCATATATATTCTTAAGGCTTTTGGGTGCATATGGGAAAACTGCTGTCAATCAACACTCCTACCAGCAGTGTATGTCTATTTCTTAAATTCCCACCGACACTGAACATCATTGGCATTTTCTTCTGGTTTTGACCATGCTCACTTATAAGCACTTACAATACAAAAAAATACTTGTTATGATTAGTATGAATTTGCATGCTTACTGGCCCAACACTGTACTGGATCTGAGGCTCCAAAGAGGAACACACACAGTCATCCGGCCTCAAAGGTTCTCAGGGAAAGGCAATCTGTACACACAAAGAATCTCAAATTATCCAGAGTAGGAATACAAGTTTTAAGAAGTTTGTATAAGGGAGGGGGAGAGGGGGGACACAGAGTGTATCAGAAATATTGTTCTCACAATCCTAGTGTTGAGACCCCAACTTATGCAATGACACACCTATTTGGAGTACTTCTTTACGGAGTTCCTACTAAGTGTAGGGTACTGTGCTAAGTAATTATGTCATCTCACAATATCTTTACAACATCCTTCTGAGAGGGACATTATTAAGCTCTTTCTGAAGCTGAGGAAACTAAGGCACAGATTTAACTGACTCGCCCAAGGCTACTTACATCTGGTAAGCATCTGAGCCAAAAAGATCCATGGAGTTCTGCCTGTGATTAGAGCAAGGGAGTCCTTAGACTCAGACTTTAAAGAATTTAGACTTTAGTCTTTATGACTTTGCAAATTGACACTAAGCTGTCCTAGCAGAGGAGAGAGAGACTCTGAAGTTCAGTGAAGAAGAAGCGACGATGAATTTGGTTTGGAGAAAAGCAACCCCTCTAATCCAGCAGTTTTGAAATGCCCTTCTGAGGCAGGTCAGAGCTAAAGCTCCGTAATCCCATTCTGGGAATTTGCTACTGAAGGAAATTGAGTAGTGAATAGTTATTGGCAATTCCTTCCCTCTCTAGCTGCAGACTGTCTCAGAGCTTCTCAAACTTTAGTGTACTTAGGGATATGTGAGGGTCTGTTAAATGCAGATTTCCAGAGTAAACCCAAGACATTCTGGTTCATAGGGTCTGGAGTGGAGCCCTGGAATCTGTCTTTTTAACCATCAGAAGAGACTGATGTAGATGGTCCTTAGATCAAGCTTTGAGAACCACAGCAAGTCTTCTGTGTTAAAAGACATGATCCTGGACTTCCCCAGTGGTCCAGTGGTTAAGACTCTGCACTCCCAATGCAGGGGGCATGGGTTCAATTCCTGGTCTGGGAACTAAGATCCTGCATGCCACACGGCGTGGCCAAAAAAAAAAACATGATCCTGAGATGAGTGGATGAGTGGGAGATGCCAGCCCCTCCCCTGCCAGGGTCCAAAAGAAAGTCCATGGTCGTCAAAGTTGAATTCTCTATACTGATGTGCATTTGCCTGGCTGATGGCTGGGTCATCTTACCTGGGGACAACAATGGCTTCCCAAGGGTCTTGCCATCCCTGTAATACTTCATACAAAGTGATACTTTACATGTGAAGTATTGCCTATGTAATACTTCATATGTAATTCTTCAACGAAGAACTGCCCCCAGCTCCTTGCCCTGACCTATGCAGATGGAGAATTAGTATTCATCCATCAGTAACCTTTCCATGGCACCCTAGACCAGGGTGAGGGACACAGATTGTGCCAGTTGTGAGTAAACCCTTTCATAACCATTAGCTCACTCATTGTAGAAAAAGTTCTTATAAGATGGAATCGGCAGGTGATAATAATAACCGTTATTACACTATCAACATCATCAATCACCCCATCATCATCGTTATCGTCATCCTCATCACCACCATCATCTAACATCTAACATTGACAAGGTGGCTCCCTTTGCCCAGACGCTGTACCAAGCACCAGACTTGTATGATCTCTTTTCATCTTTACCATATCACATTGGGGAAGATCCCATTAAATTTTATCCCCATTTTATGGATCTGGAGATGAAGCCATAGAGAGGGAAAGTAACATGTCCTAGGTTACACCACTGATATGTGATGGAGTCAGAATTCCAGCCTAGGCCATCTGTCTACACTTGAGTGGTTCCCATGATTCTTATTTCACTAGTGGAGAGGGATCTGGGGGGTGGAGAGGGAGTGGGGGTTCTGTGGCTTGCCAAGGACCTTGGAGTTTGACAGTGGTGCCACTGGATCAATTACCAGGGCCTTGCTGGCTCCCTGTCCTAGCCTCCTTCCACAAGACTTCTGCTTCTAGATGTGTTAGGACAGACTCTGGAAAGGGAAGGGTTCGGTTAATTAACAGCACTGAAGAGAAAGCAAGCTGTGGTCCTCAGGGAACTGCGCACTATCATTTAAGCTCTGGGCACAAGTGGTCAGGAGGCTAAGCCTCTCAGGGTTCTGCAGTGATACAGGTGTTTGACTCCATCCATGGCTCCCAGGACAGGTGCTGAGGCCCCACTCGGATCTGGGCTCTGTTTGGGGGTTGAATGCCAAGCTGGCCACCCAACCTTAGTTCTGATGCCCTTTGTCAGTGTCCTGGTGACGTGGCTTGAGGCTGCTAAACTCACCGGGGGGTTCCAGGCCCCCTGGAACATCTCCCATCCATTCAATGTGCAAAGGCTGGGTGCCGGACTCCAGACTGCCGTGGACAAGGTCAACTCTGAGCTGGCAGACTTCGGAAATCTCAGCTGGGAGTTTACTTACGCCAATTCAACCTGCAGCGCCAAGGAGTCTCTTGCTCTTTTCATCAACCAGGTCCAGAAAGAAGAAATTTCTGCCCTGTTTGGACCAGCATGCCCAGAAGCAGCAGAGGTAGAGTATACAGGCTTCTAAGAAACTCTGAGCTTCCATTGGAAAGGGTGGTCTTAAAGATGATGGTATAGACTTGAATAATCTCTTGACTTGGATGACATTATTATAAATAATAACTGTATAAGTCTTGGGTACCATTTCTTTGAGATGTAATAAGACCATGCAATTAGAACAATTAATACTCTCTTTAAAGAAAGCCTCTCAAATCAATAATTGTTAGTTCACTCACTAACTTGATGTTCACTAACAAACTTGTTGATTGTTTGGCCTTGGTGCTGTTGGATATGGACTCATTATTCAGTCTAACATTGCCAGCCACGTGGCTCAGAAAAATTAAGAAGAAATTGAATGCTTGGCTTTAAATAGAAAAATAACATCTGTTTGTGTAGGTTTCCCTTTGGCATGTATAATAAATTATTCAGTGATGGGAAAGAAAGAGGGAAAGGATGAAGTATGACAGATTGCCATAAGCTAAGGCAAGAAAATGAGAGATGTGAATGATTTGTATTTGTTTAGCTAATGAGATTAGCTTTGTTGACGTCCTTGGGTATCTTGTGCTCTGAGAGGTATAGATGCAAAGGCTGAATAGATGGGGCAGCACAGTTCTCACGTTCAGAAATACATTAGTGGATGCTATAGAGTTAAGTTTACATTTGAATTTGAATCTTAGCGTCTCCTAGAATTCCCCATTTGACACATTCCCCATTTGATTAACAAAGCCTACCCATTCTTCAAAGTCAAGCTCAAATGCCACGGAGCCTTTCTTTATCCCTCTACCCTCATCCTTCACATCTCTAATTCCCAAATCAGAAGTAATTTCTTACTTCTCTAAGCTCCTCTAAACCTATTGTCTATAAATATTGAAGGGCATATTTAACTCTACAGCTGTTTTTACACGTCTTAACTCTTGTAATAGTTGATCACAAGATCTTTTTAAGAGGAAGGTCTCTGAAGTTCCCTGTAAATAGTAGGCTCCTAGTGGAAAATGAATAAGGACGAAATTAAGAAAAAGTGAGTAGTACCTATGAGTGTGCGCTCTGTGACCACATTACCTGAATTCCAAGCCTGCTCCACTATTTGCTAGTTTTGGAACTTATTAATACATTTCTGTGCCCCCATGTTTTCATCTCTAAGATGAGATGATAATACCTAACTGATAGAAAATGTAAGAATTGAGATAATATATGTAAGCTCTTAGTCGAGTGCTTGGCACATAGTAATCACTCAATAAATGCTGGCTATTGTTACTCTTGTGCTCTGAGGTTTTGCATCCTTAAGTTGGATCCAAGACGTTATCATCAATATTCCAAAAGAGAGGGGCAGTATGACCCATAGACTCACTGAATCCAAAGTTTATGCAGATATTTTACAATGGGGTTGGAGTGTAGCAAAACTCAATTATGGAAAGACATCCCTTTTGTTACTTTCAAGGTTATTGGTTTGCTGGCTTCCCCATGTTTGACTTGGTTGGACAAACAGCAAAACTGGAGAACAACTTCTTATATGACACCTATGTGAAACTTGTGCCATGCATGCACAGAGTCGGTGATGTGCTCCAGAAAAGCCTCCAGTACCTGGGCTGGAAACACATTGGGATGTTTGGAGGTCACTCTGGGACTTCCTCCTGGGATGGAGTGGATGAGTTGTGGAGGGTCGTAGGGAATGAACTCAAATCCCATTTCACCATCACCGTCAGCATGAAATACACCAACAACAATCCAGCCTTCCTTCAAGAGAATCTTAGGAGCCTGTCATTGATTTCCAGGGGTAAGTAGGAAAGAATCTTCTGTTGCTTATGTTTAGAGGGGCAAATAGAAAAAAATGATTGAAAAAAAAACTAAGAATTTTTCATTTTTCTATGAGTGTAAAAAGCAGATGAAAACAGAGTATAAAATTAAGGATACATAAAAGCATTACCAACCAACAGAAACTTTTTTTTGTCTAGAGTGAAATCCTCGATGCTGTAGTGTTATGATGTACAGAGTAATTTCTGGAAACACCTGCTAGGTGGGCTGGGTCTTGGACTTGGGTGTTCGTTCAGAGAATGGGCTCTGGAGACAGACATCCCTAGGTTTGAAACCCGCCTCTGACACTTTCTAGCTGTGTGCTCTTGAGCAAGTAGCTTAACCTCTCTGTGCCTCAGGTACCTTATCTGTAAAACAAAGACAATCATCTTACCTACCTCATAGAGCGGTGAGGATTAAATAAGATCATGCCTGTAAAGTGCTGGACATAGTAACTGATCAACACACCATAGTGAATATTGTTGTTGTGGTGCCTCTAAGGCTCTACTTTCTAGCAGGAATTAGTAGCTGACTCCTTTCTCTTCTTCCAATAAACCAAGCTCCTTCTGGCTTTGGGACTTTGGGACTTGGTATCCCTTGGCCTGGAGTTCCACTGCAATCCCACCTCATACCACCCAGTGCTCTTTCCATAGGTAGCTTGCTCTCATCCTTCCAGACTCAGCCCAGAGCCCATACCATCTCCTCTGAGGGGTCTTTCCCAACTACCTGACATGGAGCAATTCCCCCTCCCCACATTAGTATCACAGCATTCTTTTCCCCCTTCATTCATTAGAATCTTGAACGATCTCTCTCATCTCTTCACTTGTATATTGTCTGTCTTAATGTCAGCTCCCTGAGAACAAGGACCTTCTCTTTTGCTCACTGTTGTATCCTATGCTTAACGCATTGCCTGGCACCTAGCTGGAGCTCAGGTAAATGGATTAAAATTTATCTCATTTAAAAAACAAGTCACTAAGGACTTCCCTGGTGGTGCAGCAGTTAAGAACCCACCTGCCAATGCATGGGACACAGGTTCAAGCCCTGGTCCGGGAAGATCCCACATGCCACGGAGCAACTAAGCCCGTGCGCCACAACTACTGAGCCTGCGCTCTAGAGCCCACGAGCCACAACTACTGAGCTCGTGTGCCTAGAGCACGTGCTCCGCAACAAGAGAAGCCACCTCAGTGAGAAGCCCACACACCACACGAAGAGTAGCCCCCACTCGCCGCAACTAGAGAAAGCCCGCGTGCAGCAACGAAGACCCAACGCAGCCAAAATTAAATAAATAAATAAATAAATTTATTAAAAATAAATAAATAAATCACTAAAATAGATAACCAACAAGGACCTATTGTGTAGCACAGAGAACTATACTCAATATTTTTAACAAACTATAAGGGAAAAGAATCTGAAAAAGAATATATATATGTGTGTGTGTATATATATATGTATATATAGATGTATATCTATATCTGAATCACTTTGCTGTACACCTGAAACTAACACAACATTGTAAATCAATTATACCTCAATTAAAAAGAAAAATTCTGAAGCAAAAAAAAGCATGCTCCAATTTAAAAATAAATACATAACAATAAATCAGTATTTCATTTTTGTTCCTTCAAAAAGCATGCTGATGTGTTTGGATGGAAGAAAAATACCTTGGCCTACTCCTTTTCCCCCCATCCCATCTCAGACGGTCTAAATGCTCCTGGTTCTAGGTCCTCCGTCAACGCAACCTACCTGATGATGAGTCACAAGCCAGATCTATTGTTCTGAGGCAATTAAACGAAGAAACTAGAGCACAGAAGTGGTCTCAAACTTTTTCGATTTGTGCTTTGGGAGAGAGCTGCAGCGAAGACTTTAGTTCCGCAAGACGAAAGCTGCCAGTTTGTATGCTACCGGCATGGTTAAAGAAGGACATGCTCTGGGAACAGTTTAGACCTTCCTATTTCCTAAAGCATGCTCAAGGAAAGACAAAATTCATGTCTCATTTCTAGTGGTTTTAGGCTAGACTTTAAAACGTGTGTATCTGTGTGTGTGTGTGTGTGTGTGTACACATGTGCAACTGGCTGACTGTCTTCTCTTACAGTTCTTATCTTAATCTGCAGCTCAGAAGATGCAAAACTTATCCTGCCGGCTGCAGAGAACCTGGGACTCCACACAGGAGAATTCGTCTTTATCATTTTGCAGCAGCTGGAGGTGGGTACTGATGAGTCGTCAACGGCTCCCGCAGGAAGAGGTAACAAGCATGCAGCACTTGCTATGTGCCAGATGCATTAGCTCACTGAATACTCAACCCTAGGAGGCAGCTACTCTTGAGTCCTCAACTTAAGATCAAGAGACTGAGACTGAATTGGAAGAACCTACCCAGAGTTCGTTTGCACAGTTCCTGGGACGGGGACCCGGGCCTTGAAACAGGCTGCTGGTTCTGGAGCCTGGTCCTCTGTAGTCTACATCAGCAAACACCAGCTGAGGAAGAACCGTCATTCCTCCCGGGTGGCTGAGACCTCCCCAAAGGCTCTCAAACTCGGTGGCTCTCACTTTCTTTTCTTCCATGGCCACCTGTGTTTGAGTCCCAACAATGGCCTGGAGAAACCAACACGCTGGTCTAATGAGGCAATCTGTAGGTGGTTTGGTTCTTTTGGTAACGATAGGGATGGCTGACATGTACCACGTACCTCCCATGAGTACCGAGTTATACATTATACCTGCATCTGTGCACTAGATTTTCCCAACAGCCCCGTGAGGCAGATAGAGAGTCCATGAATTGTTTACATGCGTCATTACATTCAATATTTCCAACAACCTTATAAGGTACAGATTATTAGCATTCCAACTCGCAGATGAAAAAACTGAGGCTTAGAGAAATAGGGTAACTTATCCAAGATCTTGGACCTCCTAAGCTAGTCTTTTGGACTCTGGGACTGAGCCCTTGACCCCAACAGCTCTGCCTTGCGGAGTGTGTACTAAGTGCCAGGCCCCACGGTGAGCGCCTGATAAACCAACACTCATTTCAGCTCACACCACCCTAAGGGGAGACACTTTCATCTTCCTCATTTTACAGATGAGAAAACCGAGGTCCTGAGAGGTGAAATAACTTAACCAAGGCCACACGACTAGTATGAGGGAGACCTAGTAGTCAAACCAGGTGGCCTGGCCTCAGTGGCTGTACATTTAACCACCACACTACACCAACAGGCTTCTAAAATAAAGCCCCTTGTATTGATATTTAGCCATGGACACACTGTGTAATTTTTCCAGCAGTTTTATCTTTCTAAAATGAGCTTGTTTTATATGATCATAAGAAGTTGAAATGGGGCGACACGGAGTACAGGAAGATGCATAATAATGCTCCAGGTTTCTTTTATCTTTTTATCATTAAGTATTTCAGATTGCCAAAAGTGTCTCAGGTTTCGCTGGGCAGCCAGTTGGAATTCTAATCGTAAGCCAAGCTTTCCAGAACCTCCCCCTACCTTCCCTTTTCATTGCCGTCCACCCCTTTCTCTTCATTTGTCCTCTCACCTCTGCCTGCAGACAGACGAGAAGGGGAGAGGGTGCACCAAGTCTCAGGATCAGCAGGGAAGTCCTGCTAACCCCCTCATCACGTTCTCCCCAAACCTTGATAATCAAATTCCAATTGGCTGGAAGTGCAGAAAGAATATAGGACTAAAAATAGACCACACGACGTCCATGCAAGTGAATTCATGCTGCTTTAAAAAAAGAATAGCATAAATCCATTCCCTAAAAGTGTTCCCAATATAGGCTGAAGCTGACAAAAATCAAGTTGCAGAATACCATTATAGCATGATACTATTTATGTAAAATGTAAAATGCACATACACTCACACACACCTCTGTACACGTCTAGAACATTCGGATACCTCTCAGAGGAGACAAGAGGGAGCAGTAGGTAAATTGGGGAAGATCTTACCGTCTTTCACATATATACACACAATGAGTGGGTGTTACTTTCATAATAATAATAACAATGTAGGTAATAATGATAATAACAAACCACTTAAGCTACAAGCAGAAATATGAGAATCGACAATTGTAAGTTTTTCAAGTTTTTGCCGCCCATTGTTAAAAGTAAGCTTTCTGCATATTAGTTGCTCGATGCCCCAAGTAATCTTTTCTTATTTATTGATTGATTTTTTGGCTTCCTGCCCACTGCTTCGAAGCTAACTAGAAAACATAGACTTTGCGTGGCAAAGTTTTCCAGAGTCATTGTGTTTCCGAGGTT
Source organism: Balaenoptera musculus (assembly GCF_009873245.2). NCBI lineage: Eukaryota > Metazoa > Chordata > Mammalia > Artiodactyla > Balaenopteridae > Balaenoptera > Balaenoptera musculus. Next base: position 17,963,267 of record NC_045800.1, read on the forward strand.
TAGAATAAAAATTCACATTTGATGTTGGGGACTTCCCTGGTGGCGCAGTGGTTAAGAATCTGCCTGCCATTGCAGGGGTCATGGGTTCGATCCCTGGTCCAGGAAGATCCCACATGCCGCGGAGCAACTAAGCCCACGCGCCACAACTACTGAAGCCCGCGGGCCTAGAGCCCGTGCTCCGCAACAAGAGAAGCCACCGCAATGAGAAGCCCGTGCACAGCAATGAGGAGTAGCCCCCGCTCGTGGCAACTAGAGAAAGCCCGCGCGCGGCAACGAAGACCCAACGCAGCCAAAAATAAATAAAGTTGATGTTGACTATTGCTTAGGGTATTTCCTACAGAATGGCTACATTTATTTCATTATTTTTCAGGACAGTTTTTGGAAGGAGGTATTGACAAATCAGAAGGTGATGCACTTTCCCTCAGTCTACAAGTCAGTGATTCTCACAGCCCTCAGCTCCTCCCGAGAAGGCCCTGGAGATGAAGGCTTCCGAGAGCAGGTCCACCGAAGGCTGCGGGGGCCGCCCTTCCACGGCCCCCTCCACATGCTGGAGCAGGTCTGATGGGGGTCTTCCTACATAGGTCCCTCCTCCCTTCCTTGAGAATATCTGTGTTTGGCCTTTACATTTTCCCTCTTACTCCCCTTCTTCTTCCTCCACTCCCCAGGCTCCTAACACACACACACACGCACACACACACGCACACACACACACACACACGCACACACATGCACAAACACACACTTCTTCATCTTCCACAGCCCCAAACAAACAGTGGCCCGATGAGATCTTGTGAAATCGGCACCCCAGGTCCACGTGGAGGACAGAGGTTACTCGATGGGTGATTGGGTGGCCTTTGGAGTCAGAGTCCTGGGCTTCCATCCTAATTCTGCTATTTACTAACTACGGGGCTTTGAGGTGAATTGTTTAACCTCCCTACACCTCAGTCTCTTCACCCAAAAATGGGACTGATAATGACATCTGCCTTCCAGACTGTGGTTTTGAGTATCTAATGACATAGTACATGGAAGTAGCAGAACAGATACCAGTGGGCGCTCAGACCATGACAGTCTCCTTTCCCAGCAGGATGCCGCGACCAGGAACCAGAATGGAGTAGTCAGAGATGTGGAGCTAGGGCACGTCAAGGCAAGCAGATGTTCTGAGAAGGCAGCCAGGAGAGAGACTATCAGCCAGTGGTAGTTCCAGTATGTGTGGGATGATGGGGCAAAGTGTCTGATTAACTAGACCATTGGCCAGATCTGGAGCTCCTGCCAGAGCGGGGCCAAGCTGAGCCTGAAGGCGATGAGAAGCTACTGATGACCAGCGTTCCATTAGGAATGAGGCAGCTGATTGTGGATCCCAACACACAAGGAAAGATGGTGGATCAATGAATATTTGGGGAGTCATCTCCTAAGTGTCAGCTCTGTACCTGGTTCTATGGGAAGAACAGTGCCTAGCACCTAATAGGCACATGCATTTTTGTTGACTAAATGAAGTATTGAAGACCTATTATGTGCCAGTTAGTACAATAGATACTATACCTATTCTGCCTCATTTAACTATCCTTATACTCACCACAATAGTGGCTTTATCCGCATTTTATAAATGAATGAACCGAGATTCAGAGAGATTCAGAGAGGTTCTGGAACTTACCCCAAGTCTCACAGTAAGTACCAGGGCCAACCTGACTCCAAGATCCACCCTCTTTCAATTAAACCATATTCCCTCCTGCCTATGGCCTAAAAAGCTGTTCTCAATCCAAAAGATCATGCAATCTAATTGAGAAAACAAGGCCTAAAGAGGAAAAGTGCAGTTGTGATACGTAGGTATACCAGCACAGGCCAGGATACGTGGAGGGTCTTCCTTTCTCTGTGGAATAATGGAGAACGTGTGCTCTGTTACAGTGTTAAGAGGATGGAAAAAGCTTGCTTTTAACTGAGCCCGGACTGTGACGTAGCAGGCCATGGGCTTTTTTTTTTTTTAATCTTTTTAAAAATTAATTAATTTTTATTGACGGAGAAATCAAACGCTTCACAGACAAGTAAAAGCTAAGAGAGTTCAGCACCACCGTGGGCCTTTTTCTACCCTGCCTTTGCTTCCCTCATCCAAGGTGAGCCCTTACCCTGCCTACTTTCACGATGCAGTCCTGCTGTATGCTGAGACCGTGAAGGAGATGATAACGGCCAGAAGGGATTTCTGGGATGGGCGGCAGCTCGTCATCACTCTGAAAGGCTCCAATCGGACTGCTTTGCAGGGTAAGTGGCTTGACTGTGGTAGGTTTGCCGAACTCAGGCCAGCTGAGTCTATGGGGCTTGGAGTTGCTGGGCGTGTGATTACAGAATTCCGCTTTCTCATGGCGATTCCGGCCTTCTGGGAAGCGTTGTTGAGGTTAGAGCTCCCAGCGGCCACCGTCTGCTCTTTCTGCTGTGTCCAGAAGGCTGCCCAGACCAGGTGGGGGGCCTCTGGGGTCCCTTCCCGCCCCTGAAAAGTCTCTCCCACAGCTCCTTTCAAACTGAACCCATCAAGAATAAAACTCAAGAGGGTGGGACCCTCCTCCTGGTATCACTCCCTTGATCCTCCCCAACCTGCATCCTCTCTGATGCGGTGCCTGTCTGAATCATGACCATCGGCCTCTAAAGATGGGGCCAATCCTATTTTACTTTCCTTGCAGGTGTGAGGATAGGCTTGGAAGTGAACTGTTTTAAAATCACCCTGGGAGCTGGCCAATGGCTGTCATCTTGCTCTACTCCAGCTTTCTATTTTGTGAGACAGAGATAATACATACTGCCATATCTAGTAATAATAACCAGCATCTATTGAGGGCTTACCTTATATCAAGCTGGGTGCCAAGAGCTTCTGTGCACTATTTCATTTAATCCTCACACCACCCATGAGGTAGTGCTATTACCATCCATAATATACTACACAGGTGAGTAACCCCAGGGTAGAAAAGTTACATACTTGCCCGCGGTCACAAAGTTACGAGATGATGGAGCCAGAATTCAAAATAAGGCCTGTTTTTATCTCCAGGGCTCATGTTCTTTACTGCTGTGTAACACCGAGGAGTAATTAAAATATTGGGTTGGCCAAAATGTGCCTTCAGTTTTTAAGTAAAAATAAACGACACATTTTTCATTTTCACCAAGAACTTTACTGAACAACATATTTACCCTTTTGTTCCACTACCTTCTACCATTTTTCAGGCAACTTCATAATTCCACCTTCCCAAAACTTTTAATCTTTTTGAGCAAAGAACTGTTCCAGGCGCTTTTACAGTCTTCCAGGGAATTGAAGTTTTTTCCATTAAGAGAATTTTGTGAAGACCGAAATAAACGGAAATCCGAAGGTGCAATGTCTGGTGAATACAGCGGATGAATCAGAACTTCCCAGGCAAGCTGTAACAGCTTTTGCCTGGTCATCAAATAAACAAATGGTCTTGTGTTATCTTGATGGAAGATTATGTGTTTCCTGTTGACTAATTCTGGACGCTTTTTGTCGAGTGCTGCTTTCAGCTGGTCTAATTGGGAGCAGTACTTGTTGGAATTAATCGTTTGGTTTTCCGGAAGGAGCTCATAATAATGGATTCCCTTCCAATCTCACCATATACACAACATCACCTTCTTTGGATGAAGATTGGCCTTTGGTGTGATTGGTGGTGGTTTATATCACTTGCCCCACAATCTCTTCCATTCCACATTACTGTACAGTATCCACTTTTCATCGCCTGTCACAATTTGTTTTAAAAACGGAACGTTTTCATTAAGTTTAAGTAGAGAATTTCATGCGGAAATATGGTCAGGAAGTTTTTTTTGCTTAACTTATGTGGAATCCACACATCAAAGTGATTAACATAACCAAGCTGGTGCAAATGATTTTCAATGCTTGATTGGGATATTCTGAGTATGTTGGCTATCTCCCGCGTGGTATAACATTGATTTAACGTCTCGATTTGATCTCTATCAACTTCAGCTGGTCTACCCCACCGTGGACCATCGTCCAGAGAGAAAGCTCCAGCACGAAACTCTTTTTTTTAAAAAAATAAATTTATTTATTTATTTATTTTGGACTGTGTTGGGTCTTCGTTGCTGAGCGCGGGCTTTCTCTAGTTGTGGAGAGCGGGGGCTACTCTTTGTTGTGGTGCGCGGGCTTCTCATTGCGGTGGCTTCTCTTGTTGCGGAACATGGGCTCTAGGCACGTGGGCTCAGTAGTTTTGGCTCACGGGCTCTAGAACGCAGACTCAGTAGTTGTGGTGTGTGGGCTTAGTTGTTCCATGGCATGTGGGAACTTCCCGGACCAGGGTTCGAACCCGTGTCCCCTGCATTGGCAGGTGTATTCTTAACCACTGCGCCACCAGGGAAGTCCCTCCAGCACAAACCTTCACAAACCACTTTTGACATGTTCGATCAGTCACAGCTCCTTCTCCATACACTGCACAAATCTTTTTTTTATGTTTCAGTTGTGTTTTTACCTTTCTTGAAATAATAAAGCATAATATGCCAAAAATGTTGGGGTTTTTTCCATCTTCAATATGCAAATGGCTACACAAAAATTCACCAATTTTGATGTCTTTTTCTAAATGAACGCTGATATGACAGTTGTCACATACAATCTAACAAAATTGTTTCGAATGAAGTTAAAGACAACTAAGTGCTACTAGAATCATCTTACAGAAAAAACCAAATGAACGTTTGGGCCAATCCAATACCTGAAGTGCTTGGCACATAGTATGTGCTCATTAAATGGCAGCTATTTATCTTTTCTTTGGCTTATCATTCCCTTAATAAATTAAGACTTAAACTTCATCCTAAATTTTCAAAAGGACAGCCAAGTCCTGCTCTTTGGGGCATTCATAGATTCAGTTCACAATGACCCCATCCACACCTTTTCCAAGTGGAAATATTAACTTGCTTCCCTTTCTTCTTTTCTTCCTGACCCTGAAGCATTTGCTTTAAAAAAGTGGAGGAAGTGGGAGGGGTCTGTCTTCCTGCTCGCAGTTTAATCCCCTCTGTCAGATCAATTTATTTCTTGGTTCAGCCCTGGTTATTGCATTTGCTGCAGACCTTTCCCTGTGCAGACCTTGGGAGGGAGCCGTGCTCAAGCCCCACATTCAGGATGCCAGCAAGTGGGCACAGCAAGGCAGCGAGGGCTGTGGGAAGACCACGCACTTGGGGCCCAACAGACCTGTGTCTTCCTGGCTCTGGAAACTCCAGCGGGTCTGTGCCGCCAAGCCCTGCTTGCTTATTAGGAGTGGATCATGGTGCCTCCTCTGTGGGGTCAACCGGGACTAGATGTGTGAAATCACTACCGCCCTCAGTGCTGGGCACATAGCAGAAGCTTATGAATGTTAATGTTGTGTCCTGTCCCCAGTGGGAACAAATCGTAAGTCCTAGGTCAGACCTTGGGTCCTAGTTTGGGGTGTGGAACTGCTGTACTTTACTCCTCTGGGATCTCTGATGTGTCCTTTGTGTGGGGGGCAGGGCACGTCCTAAGCAAGAACAAGGAATGCACCTGGGCCAGGTCTGAGCGCAATGCCTGAGCACAAAGCAAAACCGGGAAGGAAGGGCCGTGCTGAGAACAAGGCTTGCAAACTCGTGCGTGCCCCAGGGTCTGGCAGCATGGAGAACGTGGGGGGAATAGGATGGTAGGGGCTGGGAGGAGGCAGTGTCCCCAGCCCCAGCCAACCGCTGCCATGTCATTTGGCCTCCATTGGTCATACCTTATTGTTTGGGAAGCATAAATCTTGGGTTTTATGTGAAATTCGTTGGAAACTGCTTAACTTTTTTTTTTTTTTAATGCTGGATGGTCCTCCCCAACGTAGGCCTAACAGAACCAAGTGGCCCTTGAGTCCCACCAGGGTACCACCTCTGAACTATCTTCTTTCTTTTCCACTCTCCTTCTTGACTGCATCTTAGATTCCCTGAAAGGGCAGAAAACTCACGGGTGGCTTTCAGCAGCTGCTGGGGAGGGCATTCCTCTGATACGACTCGGCAGGCGGCATTTTGAGCCCCAAGCTCCTCTCTGTTCCCTTTACTGTGTGCAAGTGCCTCTCTTTCCAGGAATCACCGGCCCTGTGTTTGTGGACTTCCAGGGAGAAAGGCGCATGGATTACCGGGTCTATGCCCTACAGAAGTCCCCAAACGGGCCCCTCTTTCTTCCTTTTCGTCATTATGACAGCTTTCAGGAAGTCATCAGGTGTGGCAGGGCCTTTCCCAAGTTTAGCTCATGCTACAGGAAGAGGCCTGGGAGGAGAGGAAGGGCCGGTGGTCCTGCTGGGAGGCCAGCTGGGGATCCAGCTCCTATAATCAAGTTGTCTGCTGCTCTCTGAACTCATAAAGATCGACTTTGGGCCTTCAACGTGGTCTTGCCCTTGACTGTGGGTGTGGCTCAGCCACTTCAGGTTCCACTTATAACACGGCATCCCTACCTGCACCTCCATGTGGGCCTGGGCCTCCTCTGATGCTCCAGCTGGGCAGGTCCCACAGCCCCAGTGTCTCAGGGAGAGGCCCTGGCCCTGGGCGATGATGGAGCACAGCGCCTCCTACAGGGTCAGGTTCACAGTCAGTGAAACCGACTCATCCAGACAGCCAGGGGGACACCAGGACCTGGATGCTGTCCTGGGCTCACAGTATCCAGAAATCCCTGGGGTGGGGGGGGAAAAAAAATCTCTGTTTCTGTTCTCTCAGTTATAAATCAATGAGCAACTACATGAGAACATAAAACTTAATTCAATTTCTACTTGCCCCCCACTGCCATCACCCACAATTCAGATTTGATTTGACACTTTTCTCTCCCCTACTCTTATGGAATTTTAATGTCCCCAAATGGGTTGGCCCAAGAAATAAAACAACCATGGCCAGCTAGGTTCTCTGTATTGTAGGAACAGGCATTCTCCAGGCAGGGGTGACGTTTTGGTCTGTGAAGTGTCAAGATGCTCTATAACAAGATTTGTCTGTATCAAACACGGGAGAAAACTCCAGTAACATCTGAGAATTGACACTTCATCTTTTAAATCAGAAGTGACATGGTTTAAATCAAAAGATCGAGTCAGTTATTCTACCTAGCAAAAAGATATTGCTCTCTCATGAATTATATTACCTGTAGGCTAGGTTTGAAGAATCTTGGTGAGGTGGGAAAACTGGATGGGTCAGCAGATGTTTGAATGAAGAGACCAAGGCCTGCCTTTTGCAAATGACATGTGTGTTTCAGTTGCCCCTGCTCTACCTGAGGTAGAGACAAGTTGAATAAATCAAGTTGGCACTGACCTTTCATTGTCTTCTTTTTTTTTTAACACCCATGGGGAATTTCTCCACGGTTCCCTTCCTGAAGACAGACGTGGCTGTGGATTTTCCAATGAGCTCTGTGAAACTGAGCCTGCTTTTGCAGATCAGTGTGGCCGCCTGGAGAAGGCAGCAGGAAAGGACTCTTTACAACAGGGCTTCTCAGCAGTGGCAACAGCATTGATGTTTAGGACGGGATAATCTTTGTGTGTAAGGGGCTGTCCCGTGCCTTGTGGGAGGCCTAGCAGCACCCCTGGCCTCCACCCCACCCACTAGATGCCAGCAGCACCCTCTAGCCCTAACAGCCCCAAATGTCTCCAGACATTGCCAAATATCCCCTGGGGAGGCAACGTCATGGCCTCCCCTGTTGAGAACCTCTGCCCTGGGGAAACCTGGCTCCTGAGACTTGAGTCTCAGGAATTCCATTTCTACGGAGGTGGAGTCTGGACAAGGGAGTGTTTCCTGGTGGTTAGGAGCCCAGGCCTGGAATGAGGTGGATCATGACTGAGGACACGTGTAAGGAGAGCACATAGTAAATGTTGAATGAAAGGTGGTGATGGTCTTAGAAGTCATCCTTTTTTTCTCTACAAGGGAAATTTCTGCATAAGGAGGAGGTGAGTGCAGTTGCCGTGGGAACCAGAGAGGTGTGGGAAGACCACGCACTTGGGGCCCAATAGGATTCCTGGAAAAGACAGGTCTGAGTGGACGCTGTGTGCCCTAACTTGGACCCGTGCCTGGACAGCTTTTGAGCCATCTGTTTGGCAGGGCCGGGATGGGGCCCTGACGTGCTCACTTCTGCTCTTAGGTGGGCCTGAGTAACGATATGCCCTCCAGGTGTGACTGCTGTGATTTTCACCGTAACCCTCCTGATTACCAACCTGGGAGCTGTCGTCATAGGTCTGATTTTAAGGATACAGAGGGGGAAACTGCAGAGGCAAAATAAAGATCTTTGGTAGCAAATCAATTATGATGACATCACCATGCTGTCCCAGAACAAGGTGAGGCCACGCCTGGCCCAGACATCCACCTTCCTGCTCACTGCTGGTGATTCAGGGAAGGGACCTGATCTAGGAGCTTGTGAGGGCAGAGGCTGACTCATTTATAAAGTGAGCTCTTAATGGAGAGTCTTAGGCCCTGAGTTCTGGTTCTAGAACTACCACTTTTTTGCTGGGAACATCATTTCCGAGCCTCAGTTCCTGAATAGTTAAAAATGATCAGATGGCTTCTAAAGTTCCCTTCAGCTCTGTTCCCTGGTGGGTAGAAGAACCCATACGCCCTGCTCAAATATCAAAGCTGTCTCCTGGGGAGCATTTAGTTATTTTCAAAACCACATTAACTCCTTTAAACTACTGATAACTAAGACAATATAATTCATTTGCTCAACACACACATGTTGCCCGTCTACTGCAGGTCAAGCAGAGTGCAAGGCACGCCACAAATGGATGCCTTCCGAGGGAAGTAAGCGCTCTGGGAGGTGTCTACAAGCTGAGGCAGAAACCCCGCAGGTAGAGGGATTGAATGTCACAGCATCATGAAGGCTTCAGAGAAGAGGTGACATCTGGGGAGAGTGGGTTTGCTAGTGGTGACCAGGAGAGAAGTAACGCAGGGTATGCTGAGGGCTTCTCAGGGCTGTGAAGCTGGGCACGCATTTAATAAGCATGACATTATTTGATAAGTATATAACAGTTATATAATTCCAGAAAATATAGCCATGACTATCTTTTATGCATATCTTAAGCTTGAAGTTTTGAAGTCTCTTTTCTTTCTTTCCTTTTTTGTTTTGTTTTTGTTGTTGATGTAATCTTTGCAAGCATATATTGATTATTCTGGAGTACCTACTGCCTTCCCAGAAAGGTTAGTAAGAATTGTTCTTTAGAGTAGAAAGATAGACCCAAGTTTCTATACTGTAATAAGAGCTCTTTGTTCCTGGGGGGAGGTGGAGGGAGGGGGTGAATTTTGTTTTCATCTCAAGTGATTAAAAACCCACAACTGAAATAAATTTTACATCAAAGATCAAGAATTTTAGAATTTCATATAGTACTTGTTCAGAAATACATGTTACTCATGATATTCAGAGAATAACAAGATATGCAGATTAACCAATGAATCAGAATTTATGTTTTTGAACAAATGTGTGAATCTTAAATATCTCAAAGCAAAAGAAAAGTGTTCTAGAATGTTGTTGCTTGTTAGAGAGCGCTCAAGTTAGACCAAGGCATACAGGTTTGTTCTAAAGACATTTAGGTTAATTATAAAAGTAAGGAAAGCATGATGGGTCAACAATCAAACATTCATCTCATGTTATGTGTATTTTGTTCCTGTTATATTGGCTTTATTTTCAAAATTGTAGTTTATAGTATGTTTCCTTTTATTGGTATCCTTGCATATACTATTCATTGAATAAATGAATTATGACTTTCAAGAAAAAAAGGTGACTTGGCAGGTACCAAGTCAAGGAGGCTTCAACATGCTATGACCAGGAGATTGGGGTTCATTTGTAAATTATTTTTCAAGTGTCCCTGAGGATTCTGGAGCTCACTGGTCTGGCCTTGGGTGAATGATAGAATGAGGTAGAGGTGGGGAGGAATCCTGAGCCTTCCTCTTCCTCTTCAACTACAGCAGCTCTGCTTTGAGCTCTTGTTTTCTACATTAGGGTTCCAAGTAAGACTCTTCTAGAAAAACAGGGGTCCTCTGTTTAAAATATATTCTCTAGGTGCTGGGGAGGCACTGGGGGTGTTACACAGAGAGTTCACCTCCTTAGATGCTCATTGAGGAAAATGACTGTGTCATCAGGTCACACATCTAGTTAAGGGCCAAAGCTAGCACTTGAATTTGGGCAGCCTGACCCCAGAGTCTTAACCACGACATTGTGATGTTGGCACAGACACAAGAGTGGTGTGGGTAGCAGTTCAGCACTCACACTTCGGGTTAGAGAAGTCAGGATTTGAGTCCTGACTCTCATTTACTAACTGCTATTAACCTCGGTGCTAATTTTCCTCATCTATAAGAGGCATAGTCTCATCAGTACTTGGTCGTCCTACTGAGAGCAGCTGAAACGTGTCCTGTTCCGCAGCCATCCCGGAGAGGCACACCTGTGTCGAGAGGGAACAACAGTAACTCATCTAGTGTGATGATTTCTGGGGACTTCAGCTCCTTTGTTGAGAACCAGCAGGGCGAAGAGCTCTTTTATGCCCCAGTAGGGCTTTACCGGGTAATTCTGAGGGCAGAGTGGCTGCATGCAGATGTTCAAATTCTGGCTGTACTACCTACAGATGTGTGACCTTGAACTAGTTCCCTAACCTCAGGGATCCCATCTGGAAATGGGCTAATCACATCCCACCCCCCCTTGCAGGGCTGTGCTGCCTGTTAAATTAGGTCTCCTGTGTTGAGCAGCTAGCTCGGCTCCTGGACACAGCCCAGGGCCACCCGAGGGCTGATTTGGGCAGGGAGGAGCTCAACGATCCCTTCTGTAGGTGGATTTCTTGCCAGTCTTCCTGCCCCCCTTCCTAGCTCTTTCTGAGCGTAGCTTTTTCTGGATCAGCCTGGGTTAGGAACATTCCACTTTGTCTCCGGTTGCAGGGAAACCATGTGGCCATCTGTGATGTTGGTGACCAAGCGCAAGCCTGGGTCAGGAAGCCGTCTGTGCTTCAGGAAATCCGGCTGGTGAGGCCCCCAGCCCTGGGAGGAGGCAAAGCCTTGCTGCCCTTTGCCTTGCATCTGCCAACTCCCTGTTCCCACCTGGGGTGCGGGTGGCCTTCACCCCAAAGGGCAATGGTGGGAAGCTGCTTCCCTTAACTTGGCCCATGACCCCCAAGAGCCCAGACTTTAGACCTCAGACCCTTATGCCTGACCCAGGCACCTGCATCCTGGGAGCTCTCCTAGCCTGTTCTTTGCCTTTAATTCTTCCTGGCCTTAATTCTGCCTCTTCATTCTTTGTGTCTGTATCTGTCTCCCTTGAAGCTGGTCCTTGCAGGGGAGTCAGGTTCATGGGGTCCACTTCAGTTAATCCCCGTTACTTTGGGGGACTTTGATCATTCCTCTGGTTTATTTGCTGGAGGCAGACTGTCTGGATTTACCTCCCAGCTCTGCCACTATTAAGTTGTATGATCTTTAACACATTAATTTATCTTTTGAGCATCAGTTTCCTCATCTGTAAAATGGGAGCAGTCATAGTTCTTATCTCACAGGGTCTTTGTGAAAAATAGCTGAAAGTGTGTAAAGCACACAGCATTGTCCCTAGGGCAGAAGACACATTATAATCATAAGCTATTATTACCATTATTATTTTCAGATGTATGAATTAAGGCATGAAAACATTGTTCCCATCTTTGGTATCTGCACAGAATCACCCAACATCTGCATTGTCACCCAATATTGCAAAAGAGGAAGCCTTAAGGTAAGTAAAATAGTAAATCTTATCTCAGGTTTGATTAGCGGCAGCTAATAAAGAAGCTTATCAATGCTTTTGCCCCTTCGTCCAAGAACAGTTCCTCTCTGGTTTAATTTCAAGACCTGAATTATCTTGCTGGGCTGCCTGTAGGGAATTAAATTAGCAGCGCAGTTGCCAAGTGTCTGGTCTCTTTGTTCTGGGAAATTGTCTGAGCTTGGTTTCATCTCCTAAGATGTCATATCTACGTCTGAATTGTGTTCCTGGGCCCATCTTTCCCGTGGTATGTGACCACCAGCTTTATGTCAGGAACAAGGAAGTATCTGTAAAACTCAAGACTGCGTAACTTTCTCAATATTGAGTCAGGTTATGGTTTCTTCCAAGCAGAGTTCCGGTTACTAGATGTAGAGTTCTCTGCCTCAGGTTGTATCATTTCTGCTCAACATCATCCAAAGCATTAGAATCAAATCCACTGAACCTGCGAAGATCACTGTGCTTCTGGTTGAGTTACTGGTGATGTTTCAAGTAATTGTGTTTTCTAGGATGTTTTGAGAAACTCAGGCAATGAAATTGATTGGATATTCAAGCTCTCATTTGCATATGACAGAGTCAACGTATCACATAAACCTGTGTAAAGACAAATGCTATTAGTGTTTCTTTTTTTTTAGAGGGAAGGATTTATTTGTTTGTTTATTTATTTATTTATTTATTTATTTATTTATTTATGGCTGTGTTGGGTCTTCGTTTCATGCGAGGGCTTTCTCTAGTTGGGGCAAGCGGGGGCCACTCTTCATCGCGGTGCGCGGGCCTCTCACTATCGCGGCCTCTCTTGTTGCGGGGCACAGGCTCCAGACGCGCAGGCTCAGTAGTTGTGGCACATGGGCCTAGTTGCTCCGCGGCATGTGGGGTCTTCCCAGACCAGGGCTCGAACCCGAGTCCCCTGCATTGGCAGGCAGATTCTCAACCTCTGCACCACCAGGGAAGCCCCTATTAGTGTTCTCGAGGGGACCAAGCTAATGACCTGGGAATGGGTCCTGGTGGGGAAGTCACTCACTCTGACACATGGCAACAGGACAAGGCCAATCAACAGTCCATCCATCAATCAACATTCCCATCCATCAACTGACAGACTCCTATGGGCAAGACCCTGCCTGGGTGCTGTGAGGGATACATGGGTGAAATGTAAACTCTGCCCTCCTAGGTTTTAGGGCCAGTGACGCCTTGAATGACTGTGGCAAGTTACTTCCCCGCTGATGGTAACGGCAGATGCGGTGAGCTTAGAGAGAGCAGCTGGAGTTTAGCCCAGGCTGAGGAGAGCATCCTCCGAATGCTGGTCCACACTGACATGGCCCACCCGGCTCATTTCCCATGTGTGAAACAGGGATAATAATAGAGCTACCTTACATTTTGTTGTGAGAATAAAGTAAATTAATATACACAAAGGGCTAGAAAGTATCTGAGCCAAAATAAGTACCAAATATATTTTAGCTATTATTGTTGTTATTATTATTATTACTCAGCCTCCACGTAGGTTTAATGGATGAGGTTGGCCTGATTAACATCGAAGGAGTTTTCTTCCTCAAGAATTTGATTGCTCTTTGTGTGTAAGGAGCTGAGTCTTAATGGCCCTGTTAAGCTTTGACTTCCCAGGCCTTAGTGGGAAGCCAGTGTATTGTTACCAGGAGAGGTAAACAAACAGAAACCTCTCTGTGACTGGTTTCCGTGGGCCACCGCTCATTATTTCAGTAAAACTTTATTGAGTGTCTGTTAACGGTTTGTCGTACTCTGGGCACTTTCATATGAAGACAAGGACTTGTTTCCATCTTTGAATGGCTTAAAATTAAGCTGGAGAAAAAAAATTAAAAAGTCATGAAGTGTACGTACCAAATTATTTAAGTGGCAGTGGAATGGTTATAAAATAGGAGGATCTGATTGTCATCCTCTCCTCCTCTGGGCTCCTCTTTCCCCTCACCCACTTTCCCTCCCTTCCCACCAAGCCCAGGGAAGTGCTCTAGTTTCTGGTGATCTGTCTCCCACCCAATCAAAACAGTTGGCATCATTTATATTGGATGTAAAGAGAAAGCTATTAAGTTCTCACCATGGTGTGAATGACTAGTAGATTTAGCCTTTTCAGTGGAGGCATTTGGCTTTCAAGAAGAATTGACTCCATATATATGTGTTAGCAAATACCGTATGCTAACTCATATATATGGAATCTAAAAAAAAAAAAAAAAGAATTGATTCTGAAGAACCTAGGGGCAGGACAGGAATAAAGACGCAGACATAGAGAATGGACTTGAGGACACAGGGAGTGGGAAAGGTAAGGTGGGACGAAGTGAGAGAGTGGCATGGACATATATACACTACCAAATGTAAAATAGATAGCTAGTGGGAAGCAGCCGCATAGCACAGGGAGATCAGCTCAGTGCTTTGTGACCACCTAGAGGGGTGGGATAGGGAGGGTAGGAGATGCAAGAGGGAGGGGATATGGGGATATATGTATATGTATAGCTGATTCACTTTGTTATACAGCAGAAACTAACACACCATTGTAAAGCAATTATACTCCAATAGAGAAAAAAAAAAAAAGAATTGACTCGAAGGATTCTCTGGAGAAATGCTGGGGTGGGTGCGAATGACACTTTGAAGGGGAAAATCTCCCTGGTGGTCATCAGCTATTCTAGGTCACTGAATCTATCCTCCACTCCACGCCAGGACAGAGGACAGCTTGACACCTTGCTTTGGTAGGCTCGCTGTCTCCTGAAATGGAGTGTACACATTCTGGGATCCTGTAAGGAAGTTGCAATGCCAACCTTCCCTGAAAGGGGACTAAGAGTAAGAGAAGAGTCCCTACAGCATTTTGGAGCTCTGGCATGGGTGACTTTGAAGCGAACCCGGGCACTGGGCCAAGCTCTGTGGGTCAGATTGCGCTTCTGGCCATCACATACCAATCACAAGAACAATTCCTGTCCCGATATCTATTTGATCAGAACCTCCTCTATACGAGGTAGCAGGGAGATTCTGAGATGCCACAGACTTTTCAAAATAGCAGATGTATGTTGATTCAGCACCTAATTGGGTCAAACCCGATTCTAGGCATGGTGGGCACAGAGGAATAAGTCTTATTGTCCTGTCCCCAAGGAGTTGAACCCAGTGGGGCCAGCTTGGGAAGGAGCTTTGGAGAGTATAATACTCGTCTTGTGTTAGGGAGGGGCTTTTGTTTCTAAGTGAGAGAAGTCTTGATAGATTAAGAGGATGAAGGACAGTTTGGCATGCAAGTTGTATTGGGGATTTAAACCCTGGCTCTGCCATGTACTGACCAGGTGACCTTAACTACTCTGACCCCTAGTGTCCCTGTGTATAAAATAAAGATAACAATAGTACCTGCCTCATAGGGTTGTTGTGAGGACTAAGGTATGTAAATTGCTTAGCACCATGTCTATGCCATAACAGGTATCTAGTAAATGTTAATTGTTAGTATTAGCAGGAGTAGAGTATTACTATTATCCCAGATAACCCAATTTCTAGTACTAAAAACCACACACTTTCTTATTTATTCCCTCAACAATCTTACAGGATAAGCCTGCACTGTCCAAATATGGTACCACCAGCCACATGTGACTACTGAACACTGACCCTGTGGCTAGTCCAAATTGAGATGTGCTATAAGTATAAAATCCATGACAGCTTTTGAAGATTAAGAAAAAAAAGGAATGTAAAATATCTCACTAATACTTTCGTGTTGATTACATGTTGAAATAAGATTTTTAATACATTGGGTTATATAAAATATATTATTAAAAGTAATCTCACCTGTTGAACTAAAAATTAAACATTACACATGTGCTTACATTGTACTTCTATTGGACAGTGCTCTTAATAATTAACAATTAACTCCATTGTTAATTTATCCTGAACTCCAATATTAATAGTACGAATTCTTACTCCCTTTTCAAAAGGGGAAAAAAAAGAGGCTTAGTGAGGTGAAGTAACCAGCCCACCTGGTAAGAGGCTGATTGGGACTTGCAGCCAGTCTGTCTCCCAAAGCTGAATTCTTTCCTCCCTGGAAGTACCAGAGAGCACAGATATGGGATCCAGAGGTAGGAGCCCTGTGGATCAGCCTCAACTTTCCAGCAGGAAAATAAATGTAGCTTCAGACACGTAGGTAATAGAACTGCCAAAAGTGTAGGAAACCTGACACGTCAATGGTGAGCCTCTCATGGTTCTATTTGTTCTCAGACAACAGAATACATAAAGTCAGACATTTCCATCAAGATAGAAAAATATAATAGAACAAAACAAAGAGATGTGTGCCATCTCTTGGAGAGGACTACATTCCTAGGATTCCAAGCATCCCGAAACATGTTATTTTTGTCCTAATGGAAGGAGCTCCGCTAATATACCTGGATGTCAGGGGTGGTCAGCAGCGACCAGAATGTAGAATGTCTCATGCCGGGGGTGGGCCTGGCACTAGCAAGGGCAGGGACAGTCGTGTGTGTCAGGGAGAGTCCTGTGGAATGGAAAGGTCTCCGTGAGGTCAGAGAGAACTCTGGCTTGGACACAGGTCTCCCCAGATTTCAAGAGCAGACCTCTCAGCCTGTTGGAACCTCGCTGGAAACATTCCAGAGGGAGCCCCACCCAGGCCCTTCCTGTCTGGTTAAGTGAGTTGTGTTTCTAAAATGTGATTCAGCTTTGTCATCTCAAAAAACAAATAAGCAGATTGATAAAGGAACACGGCCTCCTGATATTTTAGGGGCTGAGGTGGGTGTGGTGTACCCACTGTCCTGAATGTTTCCTTATTGCTTTCTGTATTAGCCTGTATTTCTAATGCAATATTAGCTCAGGGTTCTTGCTAAAGCTGACAGTGATTCAGCCTGTCGTCACTGCTGGAGGAAGAGGTGAGTCCCAGAGCTGGTGCCCAGGAGGCCCAAGGACCCGGTCCCTGGGTGCAATAGTCCATTCAGGGGCCCTCCTCACATTCCTCCTTGTTGGGCACCGAGGGCCGGTGACTTCTCGTAACCACGCTGTGTGACTCAAGCTGGACTTGTGATTCATTTAACCTGGCAATGGTGCCAGAAGAATAGGTATGCTTTTACCTACCCTCTTCCTCCTCCACCTTTCTCTTACAGCCACCCAGGGCACCAGAAACAGTAAAACTAGTGGTTTAGAAGTGGCTGGGCTTCAAAGGCGACTGGACCTGGGTTTGTCTCCCAGCTCTGTCCGCACTCCCTGGGAGCAGTTTAAAACGCTGAGTTCCTTCATTGTGAGAGATCCCCACCCCCCTGCCCTCATCTCCTTGCTAAATAAGAATCATCACTGCCTTGAGGACGGAGCTCCCTCAGCCAGCCTTCAGATTAAGCCCTCTTCCTCCATTCTGATCACTCACCTCTGCACGCAGGCTTGTTTTGTGTGAGAGGTAATCTGCAGCTAGTATAGGTTCTTATATCTGGGCCCTAGCATTGATATAGTCTTTTTAAGCTCCCCAGGTGATTTTAATGTGCAGCCAAGGCTGGGAACAAATTGACAAGGACAGGTCTTCTCAGACTAATACGCACACGCATCTCCTGGGGATCGGGTTAAAATGCACGGTCTGATCCAGTAGGTCTGGGCAGCGCCTGAGATTCTGCATTTCTGCCAAGCTCCCAGGTGATTCTGCTGGTCCCTGGGACATCTTTCAAGTAGCAGGTGTCTCAGGCAGACCCATTTCACGGATGGTGAAATCTAGGCCCCCAGGTGATTTGTTTGAAGAGACTGGTAAAGTCTAGACTTGAACACGTCTTCTGACTCCAGAGTTTGTTCTGTCCTCTTTATAAATAATAGTGCTTCATGACTGCATACAAATAATTGACGTAACCTCTTAAGAACACAGTGAATGACATGAGAATTTTTCAATGTTCCTCATTTCATTGCCTCTCCCTGTGAAGTGCTCAAACAGGACCCTTAAGTGCATGTAATAAATATAATATTCTATTATTATAGAACCATTATATGTAGATAGTAATAGAATATAATCCACAATATGTAGGTAATAAAATAATATTTTTAATTGCATAGTGTTGTTTCTAGATTGTTGGTATCCTTTATTATATTCATACAAATTTTTCATTATAATTTGTAGCGGTCTTTACTCTGTGTCAGGCACCATGTCTGGTGGTTCGCATGTATTATTACATTTAATCTCCACAGCCACCCTGAGAGGGATTATCGTCATCTCCAGTTTGACAAGAAGCGTGAGGCTTCAGGGAAAAGTAACTTGCCCTCTACTGTGTGGTAGAGCTGGGATTTGAACCCAGGAGTCTGACCACGAGGCTACATTTATTTTAAGCTGACCTTGCCTTTGTGGCTCCACGTGGAGGGGCCAGAAATAGTTTTCTCCTTTTTGGGTGTTCCTGCCCAGGGTGACCCCCTGGGCGAGGGGCTGTGTTAGTGGCTCTTGAACAAATGAATGTGAAGATGGGCATGTCTCCCGCCATGGGTCTGTCTGTCTGTTTCTGTCCATCTGCCTCTGTGTCTCTGTTTCTTCCAGCAGCGTCTGCTGGCACCTGCTCTGATTCATTTGCTCATTTCCACTCTTCAGGGCTTGCTGTTCCTCCACAGGAGTCCACTGGGATCCCTTGGCAACCTGAAGCCTTCCAACTGCCTGGTGGACAGACGGATGCAGGTGAAGCTGTCAGGATTTGGACTGTGGGAACTCAGATATGGCCGGACGTACAGAACATATAACGAGAGAACGACGGACGGCTCGGGTAACCGTTGGCAGATCTTGCACCCACTAGCTGTCAGGAGAGGGGTAAAGGGCTCCTTATCCCACCTCTGCTTTCCGATGCTCACGTGCATGGGTACCTGCAGGTGGGCCTTCCTCTGGGGCTGATGGTATGTGGTTATTCCGGTCACCCAAGGAGATGAGAAAAGAATAATCCCCACGAGTGGCATGAGTCCATGGTGGGATGTCTGAGTTAGGAGACTAGTTCTCACCCTGGCTTAGCTGGGTGACCTGAAGTGAGTCACTGCCCTTCTCTTCAGTCCTCTGTGTCTCCTCGCGTCTTCATCCTGTGTTCTCAGCGGAGAAGGCACGACCTGCCAGGCACCTTACACATGATGAGCTCAGTAGTTCTCCAACCTCTCTGCGCTCCGGTATCACTTGAGAAGCTTTAAAAAATATGCAAGGGGCTGGGTCCCACCCCATGCCAACTGAATCAGAATTTATGAAGAAGGGGTCTGGGCATCTGTATTTTATTTATTTATTTGTTTGTTTGTTTGCTTATTTATTTGGCTGCACTGGGTCTTAGTTGCAGCATGCAGACTCTCAGTTGAGGCATGCGAGCTCTTAGTTGCGGCGTGCATGTGGGATCTAGTTCCCTGACCAGGGATCGAAAACGGGCCCTCTGCATTGGGAGCGTGGAGTCTTAGCCACCGGACCACCAGGGAAGTCCTCGTATTGTTTTCTAAAAGCCTCTCAAGTGATTCTGATGGGCGTCTCAAGATCAGACCCACCACCCGGAGTCCAACCCTCCTTCACATGTGCGCGAATTGAGACTCTACGACTCTTCCTACTTGTCCAAGTTACTGAACACTCCTGAGTCTCACCTTGCACTGTCCTGGGCCCTGGTGAGCCCAGTGGCCTCCACCTTGATTGCCTGTCTCTGAAGCAGCACACTCCCAGCAGCTTTGCTGTGTGCACGTGGGGAGGTTTCTATAATATGGGGGCAGGATGGTATCTTGCAGAGAAAGGCAAAAGGGGGAAATTTTGAAAACCTGCTAGCAGCCACTTCTATCTCCCCATCCCCCAATATATTTTCTTTTCATGATTATAACCTATAATGATATAAACCTATAAACCTCACGGCCAAAGAAATGTAGGTTTATAAAATATCCAGAATACATACATCTGTAGAGACAGAATGCAGATTGGTGGTTGGCAGGAGATGGGAGGTGGGGGAAATGGGGATAAACTGCTTAATGGGCTCAAGGTTTTACTTTGGGGTGTTAGAAATCTTTTGGAACTAGGTAGAGGTGGTGGTTGTACAACATTGCCAGTGTACTAAAGGCCACTGGATTGTTCGCTTTCAAGTGGTTAGTTTTATGTTCTATGAATTGTTAAATTATTTTTTTACTGTAGGCAATACAGAAAGGGAAAAGGAAAAGGAAAGCCACCTGTAATTGCACAGTTGTGAGTTAACTACTGCTAACATGTTAGTGCAGAATCATCCTGATTATTTCCTCCGTATTCACACACACGGACCCCCAAGTGTGTGAATATGGAGAAAGTCTAGAACCATCAGGGCTGACTTCTCAGGGGCTGGATGCTTTCACTGCGCCTGTGCTTCCCTGAGAAAGAAGGAGCGGCTTTTCCAGTTCTGCCCGGCAGCTCTGATGTTTGACATCCTCGGCTTTGCAGAGCTCTGCTGGACGGCTCCCAGAGGTGCCCCCGTCGGGCACCCTGAAGGGAGACGTTTACAGCTTTGCCATCCTGATGAGGGAGATGATCCACCACCAGGACCACGAACATTTTGATGATCAAAACCTGGCACCAGAGGATAAAGCTGGGAGAGACTCCTTGGCCGGCTTTGGTCATCGGGGCTAGCTTTTAAGTGCTTGTTTTTATTGTTTTGTTAAATGTTTATTAATTTAGAATCTATTCCATTCTTATTTTTTATTTTTAACATTCATATTTTTTTTTAAGGAATTAGAAGACAAATTGCAGTTTGGTTACCAAAAAAAAAAAAAAATCAAGAAACTCAGAACTATATAATTTATTCAATAAGAGCAGCCAGAGCAATTCTGCTAGAAAATGAGTCAGATTGTGTCACTTCTCTACTCAAAATCCTCCCTTGACTTCCCATTTGGGGAGTGAAAACTAAGTCCTTACAATAGCCTGCAAGATCACTGGAGGCCTCTGATGGAGCCTCTATGACTTATATTAGTGTCCTAGGGCTGCCGTAACAAACGACCCCAAGCCTGCTGGCTTGAAACAACAGAAATTTATTCTCTCACAGTTCTAGAGGCTAGAAGTCCAAAATCAAGGTTCGGCAGGTCTGAGCTCCCTCTAGAAGCTCTAGGGAAGATCCATTCTTTGCCTCTTCCGAGGTCGCTGCCCCAGCGTCCCTGGGTTTGTGGCCATGTAGGTCTATGTAGAACCATCTTCACATTGCTGCCTTCTCTGTATAGATCTTTTCTGTATGTCTCCCATGAGGACGCTTGTCCTTGGATTAGGACCCACCCAGATAACCCAAGAAGATCTCCTCAACCTGAGATAATTATATTTGCAAAGACCCTTTTTTTCAAATGAGGTCACGTTCACAGATCCTGCAGATTAGGACATGGACATATCTCTTTGGGGACCATTCAGCCCACTGCACCCTTCTAATCCTGCCTCCCATGCCTTGCTCCTCTCAGTCACACTGGCCACCTCTATGTGCCTCCAAAGTGCCAGACACACTCCCACCCCAGAGCCTTTGCACATGCTGTGCCCTCTCTCTGGGCATCTCTTACCTCATATTCGTATATGTAAATTTGCCTCATTCTTTCTTAAGGACTACAAAATTTGTCATTGTAAGGCTATGTCATATATTATCAATTGATAGACATTTCTGTGACTGTTTTCCATTTTTTGCAGTTCCAAATTGCTGCGATGAGCAGTCTTGTATCTTTGTGGGCATGTGTGAATGTTTCTTCAGGATAGATTTCTGTTCATGAAATTGAAGAGGTAAATGTATTTTAAACATATTTAAAATTTTTGATAAATGGTGTCCAATTTTCTACTTACAAAGGATATACTCAGGTTTGGTTTTTTTGGTTTTTTGGCCAGGTTGTCTCTTAACACATTCCATGAGGGAATTAAGGGCAAAAGCAATGGGAGGTGAAGCAAAATTTGATCAAAATTGATAAGAAAATGTATAGCAGCTGTAACCCCCTGGCACTTTTATTTTCCGCTTTGGCTGCACATTGGAATTTCCTGGGAAACTTTAAAAACTGCTGAGGCCTGGATCTCAGACTCAAGAGAATCTGATGTCACTGGTTTGGGGTATGGCCTGGGCATCCGGGTTTTTAAAGTTCCCCAGGTGATTCTAACATACAGTTCAGGTTGAGAACCACTATCTTGGAGGGAGGAGAGGGATGTGTGTGTGTGTGTGTGTGTGTGTGTGTGTGTGTGTATGTGTGTGTGTGTGTGTGTGTGTATGTAAACCCAGCCCACCTTTCTCTCTTGATTTTTTTCCCATTATTTCTTCTTTATTGCCTTGCCTACGATTTCTAGCCCATCCCCAGTGGCCTATCCCAAGTCTCATCTTTAGATCATCATGCATTCCCTGGAGACTTTTTCAAGTCAGGAGGCTTTCTGAGTGTGCTAGTTGCTTTGAAGCAGATTCTGATTCTAATTTGTTGCTAAAAGAAGCAGACGTGAGACTCATCCTAAAAGGTTAATTTCAAATCCAGGGGCATCTGAATTTGGAACCCAGCAGCGAGACAGATCTTCCCTCCACTGAACCCAGGCAGAAGCCCACCTACACTTGCTAAGCTCGGCTGCCATATGATTGTGCCAGCTGGGGTGGGGAAAGGGTGGGAACGCTGTGGACCGTCAGTATATTTCCCCCTCAGTGTAGTCCTCTGCTCACCAGGGTAAATGAGAGCTGGTCACAGGGGATGATGGGTACACAGGACCACAACCAGGAAGAGTACAATGTGCACCTAATTTATGGAGAAACACACCCTTCCATTAACTTCTCATACACCCCTGCCAACAATCCTGGTGCTGGAAACAGTACGGATTCTCTGCGCACACTAGACCAATGGTTCTCAAACGTTTTAGTGGGCAACAGAATCACCTGGAGGGCTTGTTAAAACAGAATTGCTGGGTCCCATCCTCAGGGCTCCTGACTCAGTAGGTCTGGGGTCAGGCCTGAGAATTTGCTTTTCTATCAAGATCCCAGGTGATGTTGAAGATCCCCAGTCTGCGAAGCACTGGCCTAGCGTGGTCCCTGGACCAGTAGGAGCAGATCATGTGGGAACCTGTTAGAAAATCAAATTTCAGGCCTTACTGCAGACCTTCTGAACTGCAAACTGGGGGTGGGGGTGGGGTGAGGCGTGGGCCTAGGGTCTGTGTATAATTAGCTCCGCAGGTGATTCTGATGCCCACTAACGTTTGAGACTTGATTTCCCCTCTTCCTATACTGTCCTCGTAAGAAAGAGGTCACGATGTGAAATCTTCCCCTGAGGACGGGGGTGTTTGCTCCACCACCTTGAATGGAGAGATATCTACATAAATTATTTGGAATTTATTTCTACAGGTTTGTCTATTCTCTCCTATTTATTTATCCATTCAATTACCTATTATATTTCATTTATGATATTTATATATAATTTATTATATTATATAGCTATTTTATATTTTGAGTTATAATCTAATACTTTATTTATTTCATGGCTCAAATTGTTTTATCTTGGACCATTTAATTTCAGTTGGCTTCTGTGTACTTTGACGTACACCCATTGCAGTGTTTTGTTTTGTGCTTCCTTAGTTTCTGGTAGTATAAGATGCTTTAGCCTCATCTTGTGTTTTCCCTGCTCCAATACTAGAATCAGCTGTGTAAGAAGCCCTGGCTCCTGTATTGGAGAATGAACACCTGGACACTAGATGTGCTTGTTGCTGCTGGGCTGCTGTTGCTTCTAGCCCCCCTCATGGACAGAACAAGATAATAGGTGTGTATATACTAAGCCATATGTATACACACATTCATATCTCTATCTACCCATCTGTATCTGTATTAAGCTAAACATGGGTTCATAGTGACATCTCCAATGTCGTTATCACATGGTTCATTTACTTTAGTCTCTGCCCATCACATATCCATAACCTCCCTTTCCAACAGAGAGAACCCTGGCTCCCACCATCTGCCATCCATTTACTTATTTGTTCAATCCCAGTATTTGCGTACAGTAGTTTCAGAGTTCTTCATCTGTACCCCCCTGAGAGGCAATTCTACCAACTGGAGTATAGTGGTTTTGAGTAGTTCCTTTTGACTTTAGTCTCACCGTCTCTAGTTGTTTCAGAAGTTACTTACGTCGGCATTTTACCCCCATCCCCTTCGATGAGATTAGGTCACACATTTGTAAAACAGATTCTTTTGTCACAGTCTGCATTCTGTCTTGCAGTTGTCCAGTCTCCCAACTTATATTTTTTTAATTTGCTTTCTTTAAGGTTCACTCTTTGTGTTGTAAAGTCCTATGGCTTTTGGCAAATATGTAGTGCCATGATCCACCAATGCGATATCGTGCAGAATAATTTTATGACCCTAAAAAAATCCCCGGTGCTTCCCCTAATCAACTTCTTCTCCTCCCCAAACTCCTGGCAGCCTCTGAGCTATTTTCTGCCTCCATAATTTTGCCTTTCCTAGAATGTCATATAAACAGAATCATACAGTATGCAGCCTTTTCAGACTGGCTTCTTATACTTAGTAATACATTTAAGATTCATTCATTTTGTTACACCACAGTGTTTTTTTTTACCAAAACACATATACATTGTTCTCAAAATATTATTTCCTCCACAAAACCTGGTTAAGCAGAATGTTTAATAAATGTCAGTAGAAGCCAATGAGGAAGTGAAAGAAAGTAGGTTTACAAAGTGGGACACAAAGGTGGGACATAGTAGTTAACATTTATTGTTTGTTAAAATAACTTTTATGTAACATTTTATATGGAATGCAAATTGCGTAAAGCATACTTTGCAGATTTCTAATACCAAATGCTTATACACTTCTGAAATCACATGGAGATATGCTTCATTTCAATAAAAGTTCTATTAGAAAAAAATCTTAATCAAAAAACAGATTAATTAGGGTGTGCTTATGTGTTTTACATTAGGAGTCCTCATTTTCCAGGAGGATTCCTAATATTTCTTGTAAAATATTCAGATTTCTCTGAAATTCTAATCTGTTCAGCTTACTTAAAAACTCAATTTACAAATTTAAAAACATGTCTGTTTAAAGTGAAGTGTACTAAATTGCACAAAGCTCAGACATTTAGCTACCTAAATCCCAAGTGGATTTCAGAAATCATCAGCCGGATCAAGGACCCCAGGGCATCAGTGCCACTTCGACCTTCCCTGTCAGAAGAGAAGGGAAATGAAAAGATGGTGGTCATGGTGAAGGCATGTTGGGATGAATCTCCAGAGAAAAGGCCCACTTTCCCTTCCATCAAGAAAATGTTATAGGAAGCCAGTCCCAGAGGGTGAGTTAGATGTGCAGCAGACGTTTTCTCCTAATTATTTAACCATTAGAATTTTAAAACTATATGACTATGATTGCTTCTGTGTGCTTCTCTCCCTCCCTCCCTCCCTTCTTCCCTTCCTCCCTCCCTCTCTCCTTCCCTTCTTTCCTCCCTCCCTCTCTCCTTCCCTTCTTTCCTCCCTCCCTCTCTCCCTCCCTTCCTTCATTCCTTCCTTCCCTTTCTTCTTTCATCATATACTCACTCAGTGCCTACCATACACAAAGCACTGTGCTACATGCTGGTTGAAGTCGAGTGGTAAAAATTCTTCCTTTATTTCATAAATGATACAAAAATGGATCAGACATTAGTGCTTTCGTTGCCCTCCTTTGTCCATTCCAGATACCCCTTATCAATCAAGGCTCTTGTTCCCAAGGAATTTTGATGTGGCCTCGGAATCTTTTTCAAACCAACATTCCAGGGGTTATGACTAATCCATTGGGATTGGACTGTGGGAAAAAATTATTCACGAACCTTAGAGTAGGCTATTGATTTAAATTATTCATGCCTCTTGAACAATTTTCTGAGTAGTAGCTTCACATCAGGATAAATGGTGTCATCTTTTGACCCATTGAATGTAAGAAGGCACAGCCATTTAGACGTAGCTTGAGTTGATAGAAGGCCCGGGCTGGGAGTCAGGCATCTCCTCTTAATTTGTCCATTTCACTGTACATTCTTAACACAACAGCCCTGTATTCTGCATTTTCCACATCCAAATAGTTTTAAATAGTAGGTCTCAGGTCAGTCAATACTTTTTACTTAGAAAATAGGGTCCCCAATGTTAAGGTAAGAAGTCCATTTCCTATGTGAGCCTCAGTCTCCTCATCTAAAAGATGAGAAACTTAAACGATTTCTCTGAAGACTCTTCTAAAACAAGAGCCTATAGGATCTAGAAATTCCCCTTACATCTGTCATCTGAAAAGAAAACATCTGGTGTTGCCGTCTGAAAAGAAAACATCTGGTGTTGCTGTCTGAAAAGAAGAGAATGACCCATCCTGAAATGTACATTTCTGCATGACGATGACGATTGGCATGGAGCATGTTGGGAAGTGGGGGTGATGGGGAGGGCAGTGAAGGCTACTGTTTGTTGAGTGCCCACTGGGTACCAGACACAGCCTTAGTACTCATTATCTCCCTGAATCTACAGAATGACCCGGTGAGGTATGTATTATTATCCTCATTTCCCAGATGAAGAAACTGAGGCTCACAGGGTGCAGCTCAAGATCACAGGGCTGGTAAAGGACAGGCTCTGTCCTGCCAGGCGGCCTTTTGGCCATTGTCATTTCACTGCTGTCCATTGGCAACCCTTAAGTAGGAAACCTTAAGGGTGAGACATGTTGTCTTGGAATGTATACTTGGATGTTGTGCTCCACTGTGGCCCTAAAGTTCTTGGAAAGAGACTTAAATCTCTGGGTTCTTTTAAAGCCACGTGAATGTACTAGACAGTGTGGTGAGCAAGCTGAAAGTGTACAACAGTCACCTGGAGGAGGTGGTAGAAGAGAGGACCAACTAGTTGATGGCCAAGAAGAGGAAAGTGGATCAGCTTCTGTCCACAATGCTGCCCAGGTATTCCAAAGTAGTAGGGGCCTTGGCAAAAGAACCAGGAAGCAACACGATCGCTATTTAAGGAGACCCCACATGGAGAGACTATTTCCTGTGTTCTTTTTCTAAGAGAATGTTAGGCTCTTCTAAAATGCGTCAAGCATTTTGTGTGTAATTTGGTACACCTTGTAAAGGGAGTTAGAGGCAAGGCCCTGGAATCCACAGGAATTAGAGAATGCAGGTCTGTAAAAGATGGAATATAGGGGATGCAGCAAGAGGAAGGGACCACTAGATGGCGCTCTAGTTCCAGGAGTCCAATTAATTACTACCCTCAGTATATTCAGATTCTACGTCTGCCCAAATGCTTTGCACAGTACAATAGGCACCAATAACTTCAGATTCAAAACTTGCTTATTTTTGGCTCTGTTATCACCTGTGAACTCTCTAAACACTTAGCAGAGCATCTGCTGTTAAAATTCCGGCACCCTTCTATGTGTCTTGACCAAGAAATGGGGTTGGGGATTTGAATGCGTCAATGTGAGATTGGTTGATAGAAGCAGAAGTGTTAATTTGTGGATCGATGAATGTTTACATTTGCTTCCACATCTGCAGACTGAGTCTTTAAAATCAAATTCTATAACCAATAGGGGCAAATGAAATTCCCTCAGGGAGAAAATCTTTTTGAAAAGGCATTTATGTGAACTGCTTCTCACCCCTCCCTGAATTTATACCCACCAATTCAAATATCTCTTTAGAGAAAATGCAGGCAGAGAAATGGGTGTCAAAAGAATCCCTCTAGATGATGGATTTTTGTTACCCCAAAATCTAACCCACCGAAGAAAAAGCTCTACCAGGGAGACTTTGTAGGCGTCTATAGGAGACAAGATGAATGATACTGTTCAAAAACGATCCTATTCTGTGGTTTCAGGTTCATCGTAGAACAGTGCATAGCTGGAAGAGCCGTGGAACCAGAGCATTTTGAGTCCATGACAATCTTTTTCTCTGACATTGTTGGATTCACACAACTCTGTTCTCTCAGCTCCCTGCTGCAACTTGTGCAGCTCCTTGATGACCTGTACAGTTTATTTGATCACATCATTGAAACTTATGATGTGTATAAGGTGAGATGCCTGGTTCCTGGGTTGTGGAGACACACATGACCCTTGTAGGCTGTCTCCGGGCATGAGTGAGGATTAATCCAGCCCTAGACCTCAGCCAGGAGGAAGGCTCTATTTCAGGCTGGCAGTCTATCTCAATTCATGGCAGAAACTCAATATTTGATTCCTGTTTGTTTTCTTGGAAAAGGGCTTGATTCATCACAGATGTAGGTGCTTGTCAAGAATCATCAGTTGTTCCCTCTGTTTCCTTCCATTATTTTATCTCACAGTAAACACATTTCTAAAACAGGCATTGACCTTCTTCTGGCTAATTCCTCCAGTTCCCTCCTGAATATATTTTTTCCACATTCAGAGAGGTTCACATTTACTCTCCTTTAAAGATTGTCTTTGGATCTGGCGTGAGTCTCACTTCTGTTACTGTGATCCTTAGCAATTCAGGTGCAGATAGACCCCCAAGCTTAGACTATCAGACTCACGGCTAAAGGTCAGACAGCAACCACCCGCCTAGTGCTACACTGGGGATGTATGAACAGGGTCACCTAGAGTGAAAAATGAATTTTGCAGGGGAGGAGAACAAAATAATAATTTGGCTTCATTCACTGGTGGTGATCATGAGGCCACTTCATGTGTTTTCTGACTGTTCAGATGGGGCCAGATCATGACTCCAAGATGCCCATGTTCACATATACCTGGTGGGCAGCCACTAGTTCACCAGCTCTGACCGTGATCTCAGGGCTCTGCATGTGGTCCTGGAATCGGGAAGACTTGGGACAGTGTAATCATGTCCCCTGGCAACACATCCTCAATGGTTATCCCCCCAAGTTCCTCAAAGTTGTTGCCTCTGTTCAAGAGCAGAAGGAAGGATGGTACAGATAATCACAAAGATCAGATCACATTCAGCCAACAAAAATGGAAGCCGTGCTGCTTAGACGAGCCTCCTCTGGGATTTCCTCTTAGTGTTTTCTTCTTAGCTACGTTTTGCGTGAACTAATGCTAAAGTCAGTTTATATTGCTAAGGGATGTGCCCATGGTGGGGAGAGGTAGCCTAGAAGCAGTTAGACTTGTGTACTTGTTGGCTTTGGGTAATTTTAGGGTCACCAGGAAGCAGACGTGGTCTGATTGCCTGGCTAAGGCCTGAAATTCCACGTTTTCCATATCATCTTTGGATTCTGCTGAAAAGCAAATGTATCTGGAAGGGGCTATAACTTTATGCTTACACTTGTCATTTATTCTCTGTTGTGAATGAAGGATCTGAAAGATGATTTCATTAGGAGGATTGGGGAAAAAGAGGACAGATCAGGCAGGTACATACATTTATACATATTTTGTATAATATAAGCATATGTATAATTGTATCTAAGAGCCCTTGCGTGGAGTGAAGACAGTTCAGCTTGGATAAGATGGATTGCACTTGATGGATCCATGTGACCCTTCAAGATCTACTCCATCAGTATATTGCTGCCTGTCTAACTGGTTTTGAACTAGGGTTGGGGAAATATAATCACCAGCACTCTCAGATTTCAGAGAAGAAAGCAGAGACTGTGGGGAAGAGGGTGAGGGAAGGAAGGCTTTGTAGGAGGCAGGACAAGAGTAGGAACTTGAGGAAATGCTGGGACTTGGATGGAATGAAGGTCAGGGAGTACGACCCTTCAAAGGATGGGGCCTCAAACAGGATCAGTCATAAGGGGCCTTGTCTCTGACCCCGCCGTCACCCCCAGCCTCCCTCATGACGAACACAAGGCCACTTTCTTGCTTTATTTTCAGGTTGAAACCATTGGAGATGCATACATGGTGTCTAGCGGACTTCCCATCGGAATGGTACCCAAAACGTGGACGAGATTGCCACGATGTCCTTGCACTTCCTCAGTGCCACCATCCACTTCCAGATTGGGCACATGCCTGAGGAAAAGCTTAAGCTCTGGATTGGCCTCCACACAGGTAGACAGCACTAAGGGCAGGTGGCCTTGTGGTCCAGATACAGCAGCAGGTAGTTCTAAATTCACACCCTAGGTCTGAGGCTTAATTTAGGAACCCTGAAATCAAATGGTCGCATCTGCAGGGGAAAGAAAAGATTGAATTCTCTTTGCACGTGTATTTCTAGTTAGTCAGATTGCTTGATAACAACAAGGACAAACAAAGACTCCAAGGTGTTGAACCCAAATTAGGAGGAGCCCCCAAACCAGGACAGTTATTTTGGGCTGCTTTCCCTTCATGCCTCTGCATCAAATGCCCTTTGATCTGTTCTGTTTTTTTCAAACTCATGGGCTTGTGACTTGTGCGGAAGTGACCTGTACTTGGTTTAATGCCATTCTGTTACTGTCTTGAAATTCTTGATAATTTTTGAATGGAAGATCCCTTATTGTCATTTGAGACTGGGCCCTGCAGATTATGTAGCCAGACCTGCTCCTACTTATTCTCCACAGCTTAACTAAAATAAAACCTGACTCCTAACCAGGATGAATTACTCCCATGTCTGTGCCACTGATGCTTTGTTTACATCTCCAGTGCATGAATAACACTGTCATTAATTTCTGTCTTAGTCAGTTTGGTTGTTGTAACAAACTACCTTAGACTGGGTGGCTTAAACAGCACACATTTATGACAGTTCTGGGGGCTGGAAAGCCTAAGGTCAGGATTCTACTATGGTGGATTCTGGGGAAGCCCTCTTCCCAGCTTGCAGAGGGCTGCCTTCTGGCTACGTCCTCACGGTGGAGGAAGAGAGAGAGCTCTCGCGTCTCTCTCTTCTTATAAGGGCCCTGATCCCATCATAAGAGCCCTCCCTCTCACGACCTCCTCTAAACCTAATTACCACCTAAAGGCCCCATCTCCTAATACCATCATATTGAGGTTAGAGCTTCAACATGTGAATTGGGGTGGGACACACGAACATTCAACCCATAACAGTTGATTATGTTGCTTTCCACCAAAAGTCTGTGGGTTCTGTAGTTTGCCTCGTTGTAAACCCTGAGGTCTATTTCAAGCTTTGCCCCCAGAGGGTAGTTCACGGATATTTATTGAATTGCTTTTGTTGAACTGATTTGCACGGTGGAGTCCCACACTTGGGAAATGCAGACTGGTCATGCCCCTCTGTCCTTCCCTTTGCAGGTCCCATGGTGGCTGGCGTGGTAGGAATCACCATGCCCAGATACTGTCTGTTTGGAGACACTGTGAACATGGCATCCAGAATGGAAAGTAGCAGTTTGCGTGGGTATCGTTTACAGCACTTTGCAAACACACGATCGCTGCCCCTCCGGTCCCCTATCTTTAACCAGAGAGTATTTTTAGAAGACCCATTTGCATTTTGTCTACTCTTTTCCATCTGGAGGATAAGATCATTATCCACTTCAGACAACACTGGTCACAAGCTTTGTAGCTGGGTTTTTGCACTGTGCTCTCGATGGAGCCACGTAAACACACATGACATCTCCTTCCAAGACTTTCCATCCTAAACAGTCAGGTACACATATAGTAAGATCATTTAAATGAGGAGCAGGAGTTGGCAAACTTTTTCTGAACAGGGCCAGACCATAAATATTTTAGGCTTTGGGGGCTATAGTCTCTGCTGCAACTATGTAACTGCTGTTGTTGTGTGAAAGCAGCAATTTGCAACATGTAAATGTTGGGTGTGTTTATGTTCCAATAAAACTTTATTTTGCAAACACAGGTGGTGGGCAGGATTTGGCCTGTAGGTAGTAATGTGCCAACCGTGCTGTATAGTTTTGGCGATGCCAAAGAAATCTATGGCCAGGAACTCCCAGGGACATCAAATTCTTTTGCATTACAATAATTTTATTGTATTGATTATTACTAGACACATATATGCCATTTATCAGCTGAGACATTTATCAGCTGGAAAAAATAATTACTCAGTGATTTAAGTTTTGAAAAGTTTCGGTTAACATTCTTTTGAATTTGTAAATCTTCCACAGTATATAAAAACACACAAAAAATCTTTTCCCCTCTGATTACTTTGTTGTCTAAGTTAATCAACTGAGTCTCAAATCCAGATTTAAACGTCTCTCTTAGCTTGTAAGTAAAGAGTTGAAGGACAAAATATGAAGTTAGAAATGCTGATGTAGACTTTAGCTGCAGTTCTGGTTACAAAGGACATTTTCAGTGGTACATTGCAGCTCTGGTATTATCCCAGGGAGCCTGAGGACCCCAGCTGCCCTCATCCATCAGGAACACCAACTTGCATATGGACCCAGTTCTGTCTTCTGTTTCTAAACTGAATGTATTAAAGCTTGAGCGACACCCAGCAGCACCTGAGCAATGCCTGGATGTTTGGGGGTCCCAGTCCACGTGTCCTAGACGTGAGAGAGGTTGCCTGTGATTTGCTTAGTGAGAGGTGCTGGCGGTCCAAGAACTTGAGCCGTGTGTGTAGCGTTCCCTCCCCACAGCAGCCCTTGCCCCACTGACATCCATATGAAATTCACAACCAAGGTGATGACTAGGGTAAAACTGGTTTCTGCCAGCTCTCCTGATTCAGGTCTCTCACAGCACTGCAGGCGCCCTGCTGGCGTTGGGAGGGTGTGATTTGCAAAAGACTGCATTCCAGTCAAGGTAAGACCAGACCAAATGCGTGCCCACCCCACCACCCCACCCCATTTGGGTCCCTGAAGGAGATATTGAGGAACTTAGATGGGATGAGTGAATCTCCATGCCGTGGTTCATGGAGACCACGAAGGTCCATGTGGAGGCTCTCATGACTGTGAGGTTATCTTCCTCCAAAGAGGACTGTACAATTCCCTTAAATGGTCAAACATGGAATCTGTGACTTTGGCTCCAACCTAGACCAACCTCTTGTGTGATGCCTCCTTTCTCTTTGCTACACTGGTCTCCTGGCTTCTGCTTGAACACCCCAGTCTAGTCTCCCACAAAAGCAACAGCAAATATAAGCCCAGGAATTATAATGTCCACATTCTTCTATTTCCCTTCTCCTGAGTCTAAAGTGCCCAGGTGGAGGGGATGGAAGCCCATTGGTTTGGGGGCACTTGGACCTCATCTCTACACATTTAAATATCTCTTCCCTTTCTCTCTGCCTTCCTTTCCATCCTGGCTCCCTGTCCATCACTGAAACGTACCATGATACCGTCTCCTCTTTCTGATAAGCATTGCCCTTTCTGGGGGTGGTGGTGGTACTCCGCTTGAGATGTTCTCAAGAGCATCTTGGAGATGTTCACAGTGGGAGTGGTGGGCGGTTACTATGACATTGGGAATTTGAGTGGGTGTCAGGGTCCAGGGAAAGAAGTGAAAGGGAGGAGGTACCTTCAATTCCACAGTTTGCTAAGTCTGGCTCTGGCATGATGTATTTCATCAACGGACTTCAGGTAAGAGGAAGATTTTTCTAGATGTCAGCAGTGTAGACCTAGCTTTGAATCCTGTCCCACTTGTTCCTAGCTGTCTCATTTGGGGGCTTAGTTTTATCATCTGTAAAATGGGAATGGTGATAATACTGCTCTCAAAGGGTGGCTGTGAGGATTAGTTGTGAACCTGTATGTGAGGTGTTTCACTTGGTGTGCTACACATAGTAAGAGGTCAGTAGATTTTATTATTATTTTAAAAAGATTTTCTTTGCAACGGACTTTAGCCTCCACTGGCCCTCACCCCATAGACCATCGCTGACTGTCCATCTAGGCTGATCAGCAAAGTCCAAGGATATGACCACGATTTCATCTACAATGAAGCTTTTCCCTCACCAAGGCAGCTCCTGCCTTATTGCAGTTCTGGCTACAAACAACGTTCTCAGGAAGCGAGTAAGGGCGACCTGAGTTGTCTGCTGAGGGACCACACTTGACAGGCAAGCTCTCCTGTTCCGTGATTCATCAGCCTCCTTTGATTCCCACAGGGCAAAGGAGAACAAACAACCTTCTGGTTGAAGGGCAAAGAAGGCTTCACTATTCCACTCCCCGAATTTCCTGAGGATGAAGCTAAAGTCCCAGAGATCTTCTGAGGTGAGTATTTTCTTCAAAGGTGTTTGTGGCGTCCCAGGAAAGTCCACGGGGTGTCTTAAATATCCCATTCAGGGGTTGTAGTTCCGGGGTATTGAGTCAGTCTCCCAGTAGGGGGAGCCATCTAGCTGGGCTCCTCCGTCCACCCTGGAGTCCTGTGGCCTAGAGCAAAGGTGGAGACGGATGAGCTGGATACAGTGAACTCATTTCCTGGGAGACCAGGGCTGCCGCTCCCAGACCGGCCAGTGAGCCTGCCTCCCTGCCAGAGGTTTCCAGCCCATTAGCTTGCGAATTTGCAGTGAATCCAATTTCACTCTGGGAAAGGGGAAAGCTGGAGAATGAAGCCTGGGGCCAGGGACCTGCCTTTCTTTGCAAACTGCCTGCTCCCTAACCTTTAGTGTTTATTATCTTTATCAGCTAATCGGCCTGCAAGGACATAGAAGCCCACAGCAGAAGGCATCTCAGGAATGTTTTCAGGGGCTAAAGCTCTAACTGAGGGGTGAATCGCTGAAATCCAGCAGGTTCAGGCCGTCCCAGGCAGGCAGAACCCCTGCAGTCAGTGGCTGGAAGGCCTGGCCCTGAGCTCTCACTTCCTGTGAGCACTGCAGCTTCCAAATGGATCATGTCCCATTCTCAATTTATTGCTTAATTTCTTTCTTATCCATCCGCAGGACTCTTCTTCTGCCCAGAGATGGGCAGCTGAATTCTAGGAACTTCACAGACTCCATTTTCTATGACACGATTCCATTTTCATCTTATTTATGTATTTATTTTTGGCTGCATTTGGGTCTTCGTTACTGTGTGCAGGCTTTCTCTATTTGTGGCGAGCGGGGGCTACTCTTCATTGAGGTGCACGGGCTTCTCATTGCGGTGGCTTCTCTTGTTGCGGAGCATGAGCTCTAGGTGCGTGGGCTTTGGTAGTTGTGGCATGTGGGCTCAGTAGTTGTGGCTCACGGGCTCTAGAGCGCAGGCTCAGTAGTTGTGGCGCACGGGCTTAGTTTCTCCATGGCATGTGGAATCTTCCCAGACCAGGGCTCGAACCCGTGTCCCCTGCATTGGCAGGCAGATTCTTAACCGCTGGACCACCAGGGAAGTCCCAAGGATTGAGAGCTTTTGACTGATGC
The DNA here is from genome assembly GCF_009873245.2 of Balaenoptera musculus. Lineage (NCBI taxonomy): Eukaryota > Metazoa > Chordata > Mammalia > Artiodactyla > Balaenopteridae > Balaenoptera > Balaenoptera musculus. Next base: position 17,997,927 of record NC_045800.1, read on the forward strand.
TCGGAAGGAGGGAAGGTAGAGGCATTTTTATGAAGGGACGGGGGAGTTACCTTAGCATGGAGACAGTGGGCCAAAAGTTATCTTCTCATGCCTCATATCTTCTTCCCTTATTTGGGATCAGGGCTTCTGGGTGCTAAGCACTTTGTTCCATTATGAAAGGGAACAAGGCAACTTCTGCTATGGGGTCTCTTAGAGAGATTGGCCAGTTCCCACCGACCTATCCATCTCTCCATCCATCCATCCATCCATGCATCTTTATGAACATTTCATTAATTCAAAGAGCATTTATTGAGTACTTACTCTGTGCCAGGTACCACATTGGGGGACACAAGAAAATATGAAACTTTCTATGATCTTTAGTTCTCAGTTTAGCTGGGGAGAGGAAACATAGTAGTAATGCAACATATTGAGGACTAACAGGTATGTACAAAAGAGCAGAAGTAACTGAGAAATCCAGTACTGTTACATTGAAAGAGAATTAGAAAATAACACACAGATGTAGGGATGGGGTGGGATATGACAATCAACTATCATTATCCCATCTTTGTATCTGTACGGAGTGTGTGTGTTTGTGCCCTTCCAGCCCTAGCCCACATGCTTACACAGTTATGTTCATATAATAAAAACTTTGTTACTTCTGCCTTTTTCATCAAACATTGTAACATAAACATCTGGCATCCAGTCACACCCATGCACATAGAACATATATACACATGTGCCTACATATAAACATTCACACACACATGCGCATATATACATACACATGTACGCACATATACATATATACATGCACATATACACGTATACTGAGTATATACAGACAGCAATCTCTCTATATCTATCTCTCTACAGCTATAGCTATAGCTGTATCTATCAATTGGTAGAGATTTATGTGCCTGTGTATACTCAGTATATATGTGTGTGTATATATCCATGTCTCTCTATATATTTTGTTTGAATTACTCAAGTTTAGAGAGAGAGAGAGAGAGACAGAGAGAAGATGTCTTTAGCGTTCATAATTAGGAATTTTGATAAGAGCACTTTCCTAAAATCTATATTCAGGGTTTTTTTCTATGTCAACCAAGGATACCTAAGGGAGAAAGTACCCTTTCCTCCTTCTCTAAATGTCTGTTTTATATTTAGCACTAATGGGAATTTGCAAGAGAGATTGTTTGGAGAGTGACTTTCTCTTAATTCCTTAGTAGAGAAGTTGTGAGACATGAAACATGCAACCAAACATCATGGGGCTGTTAACTCTGAGTTGAAGCACATGCCGTTGCTGGTGACAGACATGAGGGCCTTAGAGACAGGGGTGACCACAAAAACTTTTCCCCCAGACATTAATCATACAAAATGGCTCTGCCTCCTTGCCGAGGAACACAATACTGGAATTTTTGAAATGCAATTGTAGGATAAAATGATTGAAAGCCTGTGAAATATATGTGAATTTAAGAAGCTCTAGTTGTAGAAACCAGTGGGAGGGTTGAAGAATTGGCTACCAACATGATATATTTACACTGTAAGCTATCGTCATAGATTATTTATTTTAAGGCATTTTATTTATTCCATAGCACCACCAAGAGATACAAGATCATTAAACATTATGATAAAAACAAAGCAAAACTAACACAACATTGTTTTACTCTGACAGCCAAGGATTTATGATTATGGCTGTGAGTATGCTATTTAAGAGTTTTTGACTAGAACCAATGAAATACGTCTTCTGTCCTTCCTGACTACAAAAATTCTGAATTTATAGGAAGAAGAGATCCCAAACTGGTTGGAGCACCAGCTTTGAGACCAGTTTCAGCTACAAGTCATTTTAATCTAGCCTATTGCTAAACATGCACTCTGTGTCTCCAGAGATTTGAGAACTAGCTTAATTTCTGAGTTCATTAACACAGTTGTAAAAGAACCATCAAACTACAGATCTCAAAACTTCTCAAATACATTAAATACAGAGATACAAACTGACGTGTTTTCCAATGATAAGCCCGCTAATTGAGTCTATACAAGACAAAGAACAGAATTTAAAGCTCAGGCTTTTCCTAGCACATCTCAGCTTCTAGCCTCAAACCGGGGTCCTCAGTGCATTTTCAGGGATCTGCCAATTCTCTACCAGGACTGCTTCTTTCCGTTTTTGTTTGCTTGACCGTGTAAATCATTACTCTCAACATATTCTGGATCACTGGGGTGGCAGTGCTCTCAGCATGAGAAACCACGTGATTTCACTGGCCATTTGTCTTCATTTTATTTGCATTTGTGTTTCCGATTTTTTGTTGGTTCCATTCGAATGGTCGTAGGTTACTGAGACAAAAAAAAGATATGGGCTTGAATGTTGAAGTAAAGCCTAAATGAGGTCAGACCATTCTCTACAAATGAAGATTTCTTAGCAGAGCGAATAGAAATAGTGAGAGCCTTGGGCATCACAAGTAGGATGGGGTTGCCAAGCTGCAGAGAACCTGTCGTGGCAGTCCCTCTGAAGCATGTTACAAGCAGCAGTTTCATTTAGGCAATGCCATATTATCATGTTCAATTAATGCTAATGTGAGTTTTACTCTTTTTGTAGCTTGAGTCCTATTCAATTTGTAATTTTCTTTTGATCTTAGACATATATATCAGCTATAAAAATAAGGAGTGTACACCTATATAATGTTTATACATATTTAAGAAAACTTATAATAAAACACCAGTTGGGTTAGCACTCACTGGGGGCTCTCAAGAATCATTTTCCTTTATATTATTCAGGTTTGAGCAAACGAATGTTTTCTACTCTGATTCCCACATCATCATTTGAAAGATTAGAACCCCCGCCTGGTGGCTCAGCTCTGGTCCTCAGATAGGAATTGCACAGCCTCAATGACATAGGCTCCTTCGGCAAAGTTGGTTGTTCCTGTGCATTCTGTCCTCAGCACTGACTTTGTGCTTATGCCCTACCTTCTCCTCAAAATGCTCAGCTGCGCTTGGTTGGGTGTGCTAGTCTTTTAAAATTAGAATAGCTTTCAAAGGAGTCCGCTGCAGTCTCGACTTGACTATGGGGAAAGGAGACTCCTCCGCCGGCTGCAGGGGAGGGACGGCAGAATCTAAGAGCCACAGGAAGTCACAAGAGGAAGTGGGGCACCGAAGAAAAACAATCACTGAAATTCACGAAAATCACTGAACACATATTTGGCAAAGCGCTGTTCTCTGCTCCCCAACAATACGGTCTTCTGTTTGTTCTTTTTGGCAGCACACTAAATGTGAGTTTGTCATTGACAGAGGAGATGGTCTTGGGTGGAGGAGCTGCAGCTGCCTGCCTGGCTCTCCCTTAGAACACAGCACAAATCCCCAGCATCACGATGAGGTGATAGAGAACATCTGTGGACCAGACAGGAAAGGAGACAGTTCGACAAAGAGCAAGGAGAACTCGACAAAAGAGTCAACTCAACATAACTGAGTCAACTCAAGGACGTTAAGTAGGTTTTCATAAAACTCTGCACATTTTGTACATAGTCATTTTGTTCATCCTCTGGGGTTTGCATAGCTCACTTTCATCAGTACAAAGAACCCAACAGATAAGCCTAGGATAGGGACCTCTGACAGATGGGAACCTGAACTTCGATAATACAGTGACGGTGCGTTTCACTGTAGACTCCAGATGGTGCATCTGAGAGTCTCAAACAGTTGGTTTGCATGATTTCCTGTAATTGTGAGAGCAAATCCTACATCTGTGAGTTTGTTTATAAATAGAACTGCCTTACCCATCTTCTCGCATCATTTGGTGAGATCTTGGGTCTTAGCTGAAATGCTTCTTCCTCTAAGATGCTTCCCGGGCTGCTGTCTAAATCATTATTCAGCCCCACCCACCATACTTCATGCATATCAGGAAGGGCAGGAGCCTTGCCTGCCTTGTTCACTGCAGCAGTTGCACCACCTAGAAAAGTGCCTGGTACAGAGTCAGTAATTATGGCTGATCTTTACTGGATGTTTGTTGCTCGCTGGGCATTGTTTAGTACTCTTAGCTGTAATAGTTAATCCACACAACAACTTCTGTGTATGATATGGGCAATTATTAACCCAATTTCATGGAGGAAACTGGGGAATGCAGGAGTGGGGTCATGGCCGAAGGTCACTCAGTTCATGAGGGGCAGGGTCATAGAACGGACTCAGAAATATTTGTTGAATGAACAGATCATTGAAAATCACGTTTTCCGAACACAGAAACCCAAGAGGAACCACCTGGTGATGTCTTTGCTTAGACTTGGTAGGGGGGTGGGGGAACCAGCTCTGCTTCATCCAGCTTGCCCCCAGCCCCTCCCTCCCTTCAGAGCTCAGGGGCTGGTTGGAGAGAGACCTTTCGACCTCCAATCCCCCTCCACCTCATTCAGGTAAAGGCTTTGCTGGGGCCAAAGGTAAGCCTCTTTTAAAACACACATCTGCCTGTTAAAAGCATTGCCCAGAGCTGTCTCTTTTCCTTACCTGAGAAGCTATAGAGACCGGAGGATCCCCTGCCTGTAGTGAGTAAAGAAAGAGAATACAGAAGGTTTAAGAAAAGATCACAGAGGGAGAAGTCTCAGAGCTGTGTTCCTAAAACACAAACCTGACTGGATTCTCCCCTGATGAAACCAACCCGCTCCCCATTGTCTTTAGCACAAAGTTTCTTGCAGGGTTGACAAAGGCTTCATCTCACACCATTTTCATCTCGGCTCTCTATGGCAGGGGTTGGTAAACTTTCTGAAAAGCGTGGGTGATAGTAAACTTTTTCAGCTGCGCAGGCCACTTGTTCTCTATTGCAACTACTTGATGCTGTCGAAAGTAGCTGGAGACAAGCCCTAAATGAACCAGTGTGGCTATGTTTCAATAAAACTTTCTGTATATACGATGAAATTTGAATTTCATATAATTTTTGTGTGTTATGAAATATTGTTTCCTTTGATTTTTTTCAACCACATAAAAAGGAAAAACTGCCCTTAGCTTACAGGTCATACAAAATCAGGCAGCAGATGGGGTTGGGCTCCTGACCAAAGTTGGGTGACTGTCCTCTAAAGCTCCCAGGCCTTGCCCCCCCTTGATGTCACAGCACTCTTGAGGTCAGACTTAAAATGACTCGCAGAGGTCCTCCCTAAGCCTGACTAGGCTGAGCTGCCTACGCATCTATTCCCATAGACCCTACCTCTTCCACCCCCACTAACAGTAATCTCCCTTTCCCTTAGCATTCAGCATCTCCTTCCTTGCTGGATGGTACATTCTTGAGGACAGGGCCCGTGTGGGTCTCCTTTATTTCTGAAACCCCAGGGCCCACCCAGCTCCTTTACTAGTTTTGTTGACATGCCCTGGATGCCCCAGTACGTTTCATTTTCTATTATTATTATCACCTGCACACTGTGCCTGGAAGCTCAGCACTTCCTAGTCCCTGGGGGGCATTGGAATTGAGGCCACAGGCCGAACTTTTCAGGGTAGTTAACAAACCTCCTTGATCGGGCGTGAGTTACCCACCCCCCAGGTGAGGAGACGCGTTGCAGGTAAAGGTTGTGTCTACAGGCACAGCTGGTTTGGCAATTCAGTTAAAATGCTCAAACCGGCCGTGCCTGTGGACGCAGCCCAGCTTGAGGGCAACCATTTGGAAAACAGAGAAGCTTACTACGGAGGGAGAGCTCGACGACCAGGACGCCCCCAGTCTGGTCCCGGAGGAGGCGTTTTCGTTTGTCACAAGTCTGGAGACCCAGGAGAAGCCGAGGGGAGAGGTGGGATGAGAAACAAACACAGGAGAGAAAAGAGATTTTTTTTTAAGAAGTCACAAAGTTGATGGAGTCAAAATTCCCCAGGCCTCAGACATTAGTTCCCTTATTGCTTTTATAACCCAGAGAGATGTATTTCATTGCTTCTCCAACTTGAGAAAAGGAAGAAATCTTTCCGGCCTTAACTCTTCAAGCTGGAACAAATCCACATTGCGTGTGGGAGGAACTGACTCTGTTTCTTTTGATGAGAAGTAAGGCTTTTACCCATAGTTACTCTCATCTCTGTGATTTGAGACGTGGATACCCACAAAATGTGTTCTGGTTCATTTTCTTTTTAAAATGTAGTGCCAATAATAATCCTTTCATGAACAGTTAAATGTTTCTCTACTCCCTTCCCTTTCTCTGTTTTTGCTCATAAGTGACCACTGTCTAGCCCAATGAATCAACAGAAATAGAGATTATCATCTTATTTCTGTTGGTTACTATAGGCAATGCGAGCAGGTACCCTCTTCAGAAACACTGTGTCCTTCCTCACTGAGGTCTCCGGTCCAAATAGACTGGAGGAGGTAACAGTTTGGAATTTAACACTTTTAGATCTTCAAGGCAGTGGTTCTCAAACATGCGCGCCCCTTGAAGAGCTTGTTAAAACACAGATTGCTGGGTCCGCCCAGGGTGTCTGAATCAGGTGGTCTGGGGCCAGGGGGTGGGGTGGGGGGCTGAGAATTTGCATCCCTAACAAGTTCCCAGGTGATGCTGAAGCAGTGTGGACCACACTTTGGAACCACTGCTCTAAGGACCAGGTTCTCACCTGGTCGCAATGGAAAATCGTCTTCCACCTGAATTCATTATGCATGTTGATTGATCCTGCAGCAACTTCTTGGTGGAGGAGGTGGAGGGGAAGCTGACCGTCCTGCATGAGCTACTAAACATGTCTGGGAAGCTGGGCCCTTCCTCTCACGTGGTGGGAACAGCTGTGACCTCATGTCGCAAATTCCTGCAACATCTCTCTCGTCCATCTTAAGTCTCCGAGATGGACGTTCAGGCTGGTAAGTCAAGAGCTAAAAATACCTACCTTCGACTTCCATCCAGAGCCTATTGCTACCAGCTGAATTTTGAATCTCCCTTGTCCTATTAACTTTTTCAAAGCATCTCCATGTCTGTTGTTTCTTTCATTTTCCCTAACATTGCTCTCTGAAAAGAGAAGGGCCGCCATTACTCATCACCACTCTATCTTTAAAGAGGAGAAAACCAGGCTCTGGGGTTAAGTGACCTGGGCCAGACCATGTAGCTTGTTCGTGGCGGGGCAGACACGCCTGGAACGTCTGCCCTACCCTCAGCAGCCTTTCCTCCAGTATGTCCTCACACACATCTACACTGGTCTGTTGACAATTTCCCAGGGAAAAATACAGCTTCTCAAATACCGTCCCGTCACCCTCACAGCCGCAGGTAATAGTCTCATTCCGGGAAGGATGGCTCACCACCGGGCAGGAGAGCTTCTCACTGTCACAGATGAAAGTCTCACAGTGTAACCACACCTTGGACAATTTGGGGATGTTCTGGAACCGGAAAGCATTGAATTGGAAGGTTGCCCTGTGGTCTTTCCCATTCTCATGCACGAGGACTGTTTCATCCGTAGGGCAGCTGGAGCACACGGGGTCGGGGGAGGGAAGGGGGAGAGACAAGGTCATCTCATGAACTCCAGCAAGGGCGCCTGAGGCAAAGTCACGCACGACCTCCCCTGGGCTTTTACACAGCACGTTATCCTTCTGAAGCACTGTGGCAGCACCTCACTTATCCTCATTTCTTTGGGGTCAGTTGGAGGAGCTATGAGATGGCTGTGACCATCCCCATTCTACAGATAGAATACAGCAAGGGTGGAGCAACTTACGAGAAGCCACACATCTGGAAGTCACCACACCTCCTTCCCCAAGAAATGAAATCCCCCAGACAACGTCCTCCGGAGGACTGGGATACGTAAAGACTCCCAGCATATGTCCAAAATAAAGATGGTGGTGCTGGGAACGGCAATTCCCAAAGTGCTCTCACAGCCGCCTACGCCCAGATCACACCCAACATATTGCTGTGTGTGTATTGTGAGGTTTTGCCACCGGGAATTTGAATTTACATTGTACTATTTAAGCAGCGCCATATCTATTCTATTATATAATTACCTTTGTAAAGATATTTTTAATATGAGCACAGAAAACAATGGCTGGAAGGATACCATTTAAATGTTAACACTGGCTATCATAGACAGTTTTTGTTTTCTTCTTTCACCTTTATGTTTTGTTTTTTTTTAAATTTTCTATAATGAGAATGTAATATTTGGGAAGTTTCAAAGTCCCAAATGTACAACTGCAGTAAAAGAAAAAATAATGACATAGATGGGCATTTGTCGAAACCAATTGTTCTCACCTGGGGGCCATTTTGCCCCCCAGGGGAAATTTGGCATGTGGTTGTCATGACTGGGGGGAAGATACCCCTGACACCTAGAGGGTAGAGACCAGGGATGCTGCAGAATGCCCTACAGGGAACAGGACAGACCCCACAACAAAGAATGATCCAGCCCCAAAAGTCAACATTGTCGAGATTGGGAAAGCCTGGTTTAAGCACAATACTTTTTCATTTACCAAACACATATGGATTCCCTACTTAAGTGCCAGACATTCAGCCAGGTTGGGAACAGACACAGTGGTTCTGGGGAATGCACAGCGAGACCCACAGAGTGTGAGGGCCTGTATGCAGGTGACGATGAGCACCAGAGCCTGTCCTCTTCGGAACAAAGGTCTCTGGGTTCAAAAGCTTAAGACCAGTGGACAGCACCGCAGTGGAACCCGAAGTTCATGCCCCGCCTGGCGTGTTTCTCTGACTCTATCGTCCTTCCAACTCAACACACACACTAGGGAGCAGTGCAGCCGCCCCAGGGAAACTTCATGGTGGACCCTCCCCCATCCCAGTCCATCAGAACCAGACATTAGGGGCCAAATTAGAGGTAGGAAGGAGGGGGTGTTAACTCTGAGAGTGAGTGAAACAAGCCATGAAAACTGTGCCTTATATCTGGACCAGGGCCAGAAGCTGGGATCTGTTGGTGGTGGCCTCTGAGCAGTGACAAGAGCTAGGGGCATCTTCTGAGCTGTGAAACAAGACTCTTGAAGAATCATTCGGTCATTAAACCCGAGACCCTTGTACGAACTCAAGACTAAGTCCTTAAAATAGTTCCTGGCTGCTGGAGTGTCCAGGTATGGTGTCAGACAGTGGGAACAATGTAAAGCAGAGCTTTGCTGGTGGCAGGAAGGAGGCAAGTAACAGGCAGGCCTAGATGCCCTGGCACTGCTGCCTCTTGGCTCTGGCTGTGGCACCTGTCCCTCCGTGACAGGTATCTCGGGATTGTGGAACGCCCACAGGGAGGCTTTCACACCATCATCACTTCCCCACCTGAGATCAAAATTCCTATTCTAATCTCTCCAGGCATTCTTGAAAACTGGCTTTTCCTTCCAAAGGGCCTGGTGTGAGCCAAAACCATCTGGGAGGTTATGGGAGCGGCCTTTCTAATTCTCCCCTTTGGCACTGGTCTTCGTGCAATTATCTCCAACCTCAAGGGGCCATTTCAGTTAGGCAGTATTTGCAACTAGGTCAGGGTGTCTTTAATTTGGCTGTGCTTAAATGCAGAGTCCCAGAGTTCACCCAGGGACCTTCTGATGTTGTAGGTTTACAACGTGTCTGCATGTGTAGCAGATACCCAAAGGAATTCCTGTGCACACTAGGGTTTGAGGACCGCTTGTAGCGACTACCCCAAAGTCACATGCATTCCCTTTTCTGCCGTATTACACATCCACTAGGTGAGCAGGAACACTAGAATTATCTGAGGAGATGATTCCATGGTGTGGCAGAAGCATTTGCCCTTGTGTGGCTATTGTTTGAGAGAGGTTCCCAATGCCTCTTAGTAATTTCAAGGTCCCTGTAGGTCAGTAGTTTATTTCAGAATCTCCCTGAGGTCATTTGATTTTCACCATCATCAACAGAACCTAAATGAATCATTCAAGGACAGATGTGAAATAAAGACCCAAACTAAGCTCCCATCTCTGCAGGAAGATGGGTTGCTTGGGTGTGGGCCTTGCTGGCGTGTCCTACCCTGTGTTATCAAGAGATAACGCTGCCCAGATCATCCATCCCTTTACTAGCTTAGACTCTGGGTAAGTTTCTGAACTTCTCTGTGCCTCAGTTTCCTCATCTATAAAATAGTGATTGTTATACTACCTACTCTATAGGAAGTGTAGTGAAATTGAAATAAATTAGTATTAGTAAAGCACCTACCTAGAGTAATGCCTGGTATGTTGTAAGGGCTGTATAAGTGTTTGTTAAATAAAAATAGATAAAGATCCAAAGTGGCTTCACCTTTGTTATCTTATCATCTTTGTCCCTGGCGGCAGTGTTTACTCAGCCCTGATGGGTCCAGTGTACCTGGTCTGCTTTGGTTTGGGGAATGGCCTCTTCTGGGTTTACTGTTTGCTGTGTGGATGACGCCTGCACCTCTAGTCTAACTCATCCTCTCCTTTGTTTTCCAAAGTTACAATTCTAAGTGCTTCTAGACAATTGTCATCTCAAGGTCAATATGTCATCCCTGAACTCAAGGAGAATCCAAACTCCCTTATCCAGAACCCCTCTTCCCTAGGAGCCTACGACAAACAATTTCTCATCTTCACAATTCACGGTGCAACAGCAGAAAGCATTCTTTGTCACATGTTCCTTAGACATTGTACCCTGTCCTTCCCTCTACCATATCCAATTGGTTGCTAAATTTTTATTGCTTCTCCCTCCCTTGGGTGACGTTGGATGACCTTCTTTCCATTCACTTGGCTACAACCTTGATTCAGGTCTTATCACCTTTGGCTCTAGAGCTGCCACAGCCTCTAATCTGGTCTTTCTACCTCCCATGTTCTGTTTCTAACCACCCTATGTGTGATTTCCAGAATCACATTTCTATACTCTAATCCCATTACTTTAGTCCTCTACTCCAAATTTTAAGAACTCCCCGTTACCTATGAAATTATTAGTAAATAAAAACAATGATATTATTAAAATTGATTGAATACCAGCTAGGTACTATGTACTAAGCTTTTTACGTGGATATCTAAGTTAGTTCTCATCAGGGTTCTGATGTCAGATTGATTGGATTTGAACCCAGCCTGCCCACTTCCCCATGATGATTGGATGTGAACCCAACCTGCCCACTTCCCCATAAACACACACATACACTAACTATGTGATATTACTTAACCCCTCCTGTGCCTCAGTTTTCTCATCTGGAAAATGGGGATGATAGTAATAATACCTACCTGTTGTAAGGCAAATGAGTTAATATATGATAAAGCTCTCAGAACAGAACCTGGTACCTAGAAAGCACTATGTAAGTGATTCCTGGTATCAGTACTCAGTCTGGAAGTACAGAGGAAGTCACTGATGTGACCCTAACAGGCTCCACCTCTTCCTTCCAAGCTGTCCCAAGCCAGAGCAGTCCTGGATCTACCTAGCCCCACCTCTCAGCCCTGTGGTCCAGAGAGCCGTACCTACCCCTTGTTAATCAGCTGCCACTGCAAGGGATACATGAAATCAGCCGAAGGTGTGGCCCAACAGCTGTTCACAACCACTTTAAACCTGGAAATGAAACAAAACGCATCACTGTGAGCTAGGGAGTTGTATGCCTAGAAACTTTGGGTGATTAAAAAGCCTCTGGGCTGTTTTTGTTTGTTTGTTTTTCTCTTCTTTGTATTTATAAATACAAACATTAAGAACACACACTTACCTAATGCTTAACCCTTTGGCTTCAACTCCTGCAAACAGATCTGAACCAATTTCGGAGGTCTCCAGGATAAAAGGCGCTTCTTTCTTAATGGAGAACTTGGCATTCTTTGGAAGGAAATTGACACTGGGCATTATGATCTGTCAGACTGAGCAGCTGGGTCTGACAGAAGCAGATGAATCGGGATGGAAGGGGGGAGGAACAACCCAAAGGCACAGGTACATGAGACCACAGTGAGACCCGCCGGGACCAGAGAGGCTGTACCTCCTAGGATGCTGGTGCCATCTTAGAAGGGATGAGGACATCACATGTATGTCCAGGAGACTGCACTATATAGAGACCAAAATCATAGACTGCTGTCCCCAGTGTAGCCAGAGGTGCTTCTCCTGGCTCCATCTCCCGGGAAACAAGAATTGGAATATTGGAATAATACCTCCACTTGCAGGGGAAGCTTCCTGATTATGTTACATAGTGGAGCACAGAATCTGCACCCTTATTCCAATTTCTGAAGCAAAACGCTTTTAAGGGTCAGTTTCTCCACTTCTCACCTGACAGTGAGGCAATACTCAGTGTGATTTCCCCCTACTTTCTTTGTAACATGAAAATTAGGGACCTATGTCCAGATAGCTTCACCCTTTAGTACCTGGACAGTTTATTTTGGCAAATTCTGGGCTCTGCCTTTTAATAGGGGCATTAACCCAGGAAATCATACAGAGAAAAGAGTCACTAGGATGATGAATGGACCACCAAGAATGGGACGATGTTTAGTTTGGGAAAGACAAGCTTGAGCTAGTTGAAGGACCATCAGTAACATGTAGTATCATTTCAGAGGACAGAACCAGGACCAGTGGGCCAGAGTTCGGAATGTCAGATTTCATGACATCAAATTTCACATGCTGACCTAACATGAGAAGGTCCAACTTGCCATTGCCCTTGGAAGAGGTGGGGAACCCATCCCTCAGCAGCCTTGCAGAAGGGTTTTGGGCATTGGGTGGAAGGTCAAGATTAATCACCTCTGAGGTTTGTTCTGACTCTGGAAGTCTATGATTTTGGTCTCTATTGCTTGCCTTCGTTCCATCCCAAGCTTTGGCATTTGTTTCTGTCTAACTAAAAGGAATAGTCAATACCATTTTGATTGAATAGAAGTCAACCTAATCCCACTCTGACATTGATGTTCAACCCTATAAAGATAACAGTGCTGGTGCTGGGAGTTCTCAGTTTCCACTTTAAACAAGGTCAAAGTTCACAATTGTGAGAATGACTACTTCCTCAGGCATTTACTTTGCGCCAGGCGCTGTGCAAAGGGTTTTATAAGGATTATTTCATTTAACCCTCATAACAAACCGCTCAGATAAGTGCTATTATTATCCCCACTTAACAAATGCATAGGCGGAGGCCCAGAGAGGTTAACTAACTTGTCCGAGGTCACACAACTAGCAAATGGTGGAAACAGGCTTCAAACCAGTGGTCTGATGTCAAGGCCTATTTTCTTAACCACAATGCTAGGCTACTTCTACAAGTTGACTACCTTCCTTTATTTTGGATTGGGAGTCAAAATAACTTTACCAAGAATACCAACCACGGACCGTTGGCAGAATTGAGTGGAAGGGGGTAGAGAGAGAAGAGAGGAAGCGTGCTGAGTAGAACTGGTGGTTTTGGAGCCTGGCATTTGGAGCTCTCAGAATCCTAAGCAACTAGCAGAGCATTGATTCTATTGTGCCATGCAGGGCACAGCTCGGTCTCTGGTAATTTGATGGAAATATATGCAGCTAGCAGCTGTTGCTTCAGAAACACACAAGAATGCCCTCAAAGCAGAAGAAGGGAGGAGAAGAAAAATACCAACCTCATGGGTAAGGCACAGGAAACCGAGCCCATTGTGGGAATGTTAATCAGTACCAAAGTCTCGGTTATAACCTCAGAGCCCCCTCGTTGCCAAGGTTTGTTTGTCCTATAAGGGTCTTGGTGGGCCCTAGGGAAGGCCTTAGTCTCATTTCTACCAGTTCAAGGAAGCAGTCTGTCTAGCCCAGAGGATGGCCTGGGTGATGCTGAGGACATGCTTACTAATTTTTGTTTTTTCTTAAAAAAGTTATAGGATTTGATATTTCTGTCTGAAACTTAGCTGCACCTAACTGATGGTGGATGATGACTTTTGACAATCGTGGTGCCTCTCCATTTCCAACTGTTGTAAAACCTTCATAGGGTCATATCTATAATTTTATCTGGTTAAAGCAACAATCATGTATTTCCAGACAGGGACTCAGTAGTAAAGACAGCCTGTCATCAGGATGTCCCTTGAGTCTGTTGTCAATGTGTGAAGCTTATTTTCCTCTCTGGATAACCTTCATCGGTTACTACAGTGGTTTTGCCATCCTTTCATCACCCTGGTGATCCACGCTGTTTTAACCCCCCTGATTATAGGTCAAGGGATTGTATGGAATTTCCTTTTCTCGGGACTTAACCACTAGTGGTGTGTAGCCTGGGGCAGATCTAGGTTTTGTGGGACCTTGAAGCTTATTTAGAGAGCCCTCTTTAATTAAAAGAATCAAAACTTTGAATACAAAATTAGACACAGGGCCTTGAAAAGGGCCTGTGGAAGTGAGGGGTCATGAAACTTAAGCTTCATTCCCTGCATAGTAAGTTTGCCTTGGAGACCAATGTTAGGGGACCTTGTTCCAGACTGGGTACTGCTCTGGACCAGCTGTGGGATCTTGGACAGATCATTTCCTCACTGGGTTTCAGATCCTCAGCTGTAAAATGGACTAGGTTATTCTAGGATCCCTTCTAGCTCTCACCTTCTAAGTTCAGCAAGATTAATAGCTTCCAGGGAGCTGGTAAAGCAAGTTGAAAGAGTTCAAGGTCAGTGGAGTTCCAGGTAATATAGTTGTTTCCTTTGCGAAATGAATGGGTTGTACATGGTGGCCTCTAAGGCTATCTTCCAGTTCTAATGTTGGAAGTAAAGGTTTCTATTTCTGCCTGCATTTTCCTTTAGCCAGCTGGGCCATCTCCTATGTGCATGTCCCCTCACTGGAAGCTGCGGGTCTGAAAAACAGAGCACCCCATCTAAACAGGAGGCCAGCTGGGCTAATGGCCATTGCATATTCAGTTTCTCTGGAGCATTTTATTCTTAGTGCCTTTAGCTTTGATGTCAACGTAGGCAGCATGCCCAAATTAGACAAAGAGGAGGCCCACTAAGTAAAGGGCTTTGGAGACCAAAAAACTAGGTGGCGGCAGCCAACCCCAACCTCTCCCCTTAGCCCTGTCCCAGGTAGGAATCTCACTACTCTATGCCGAGGTTTTAACAAGAGCTGGACCCTAAATATGAATCTCTGGAGGGGGTTGTAGTGGAAACTAATCTTGATTAAGCATTAGACCTTGGCTGTCTTTACTGCCGATTGACCTTTGATTTCTCTTATCTCAATTTTCTCATCTGTGAAATGGGAAGATTGCCCTTTTTTCTCCGTGGCACCTTTCCTTTCTTCCCTCCAGTCTATGAATCTGAATGTCTGCTGCATCTAGTCTTTAAAGAGGCTTAAAGCTAGGCCAAAGCTTACGTCTCAATTCAAATTCAAGAATGGGGGTCTGCATACAGCTTAGAGGAGAACGAATGCTGAGGAAGCATCCCATCATCTCCTAGAAAGGCCCCAGGGTAGCAGTGGAGACCTGGAGACCACTTACAGTGTAGAAGTTGAGAGACAACTGGCTTTCAAATGTGCCCATGCTCCCGTTCTTCACATGAACAGTGGCCACTCTGAAAAGGGGAGAGAATTTTGCATAAGGACTGAAACATGCCTGGTTGACAGGGACTGCAGAACACACGCAAGGCAGCCAGCCCTCCGCTCGCGGAGCAGCTTACCTCTGGTCAAAGGCAGCCTGGTTCACCAAGTAGGTGGAGTGGTAAGTGCAGGAAAAAGAGTAGTTCACAGGCTGGTTCTTTACGATCACGGTGCTGTCGTTGGAAACAATGTGGCTGTAGAAGTGGTAGATGGGGGGCTTGTACTGGAGAAAGAAAGAAGGCGGTTAGGGTGGCCCTGTACCCCCATGATGTGAATGAGGCCTCTTGGATAAATGATTGAAGATGGTTCAGAAAAAAGCCCAATGGGGAGGCATGAATGTCTGCCATTGATATAGCACCCACTCTTGTTTGTCGGTGAGCTGATAATTTTTGTAAAGAGACCTTAAGTCTGTTCAAGATTGTTTGTTTTTTTTTTATAAATTTATTTATTTTATGTATTTATTTTTGTCTGTGTTGGGTCTTCGTTGCTGCATGCGGGCTTTCTCTAGTTGTGGCGAGCGGGAGCGGGCTTCTCATTGTGGTGGTTTCTCTTGTTGTGGAGCAAGGGCTCTAGGCACGCGGGTTCAGTAGTTGTGGCACACGGGCTTAGTTGCTCCGCGGCATGTGGGATCTTCCTGGACCAGGGCTCGAACCTGTGTCCCCTGAATTGGCAGGTGGATTCTTAACCACTGTGCCACCAGGGCAGTCCAAGATTGTTTATAATAATCTAAGTTGAATGTTGTACACTTAAAAAAAATCCATATACCCATTGGGCTTCTGACCGAAATGGACTGGCTCAGGAACCTCTATCTCCCAACATCAACTTTTAATTTACTTTCCCCTGTCCAAGTAATCTTATGTGACACCTTCACCAACCTCCCATCTCTAGAACATTACTGCCTGGTTCTTTGCTCTTTCCTTCTTCCAATCATGAGCACTATTTCTGAGATTCTTTCCTCTGACTTGTTGGACTTTAAAATCACCGAATATTAGAATTAAAAGGGATCTTGAACATTCACTTGAGAAGTGATCTGCCTAAGACTGCACGGATGATTTCTAGTTCATTTTACCAGGATATTCAAAGACATGATATTTTTGTTAATCATGCCCATGACTCTTCTCCCTAAATCCCTGAATCCTTGTGGGACCTTTAGGAAGAGGAGGTAGCCCCAGGAGCTGAGACCCGATAGATGTACCATCTCCTTCAGTCAAGGCCGTAGGAGTTCTAGACGTCAGCCAGAGCGTCAGAAGACCTAGGTTCCCTTCATGAGTATATCACTACTGGTTCTGTGGCCCCGAACTAGTGGCTTTGCTGGGAGGTCTCAGATTTCTCCTCCATCCCATAAGGATACTCGGTGAGAGGATGTCTGTGGTTCCTTTTAATTCTGATTACCTGTCCTGGGTACTTCACAAGACCCAATTATGGGTTGTGTTATACTTTGGTCACTCCTTTAAGATGCCTTCCATTATCTTTTTGTTTTTTTTTGGCCATGCCACGTGGCATGTGGGATCTTATTTCCCCGACCAGGGATTGAACCCGTGCCCCCTGCAGTGGAAGCACAGTCTTAACCGCTGGACCACCAGGGAAGTCCCTAAGATGCCTTCCACATGCACCCCTTTGTCACCACTTCCAAGTCTCGGGCAGAGGATGGCTCACCCATCCAACTCAGGAAGGATGGCAGCCATGAGCATGTGTTCAGAGCTCCAAGTGAGGTGGAGGTGGGAAATGTACTTTGTTCTACTCACGGAAGGTGGCTTAGCTGCTCAGGCAGTGAATTAGGAGAATAAAATTTAAATCCAAAGAGTCACCTAAACTAGACAGAAGAAAAGAATTTAAATAACACTAATATCTCAGGAAATTTGGGAGTTGGGACTGACTCTTCAAAAGAAAGTGGTGAATTCTGAATCTTTTTAAGGGTGGACAGAAGATGTCTCATTCTTGGGCCCAGTTGCCTCCTCTTAGCAACTCCTCCACGTGTGGCCTCCTCCCAGTTGCCTCCTCTTAGCAACTCCTCCACGTGTGGCCTGGTCTTACCTCGGACTGGGTTCCACAATAGGACTTGTTTTTAGGTGACAAATCTGGGATTACAAATTGGTAGTAACCTCCTTCGTGGACCCCATTGTAACACAGCCCACCGAGCGCCAGCTGGTGCACTTCCCATCCATAGGGACACTCTGGGATTTTGGTGATGATTGTTTTCGGATAACAAAACACAAGAATGACATCTGGAAAGAGGAAAGACATGGTCTGAAATCAGATCTGGTAATATCTACATATGGTGGGCTCCTGTTACAGCTGAGCATGCAAAGCAGTTAGTTAAAAATACTTTCCCCACTATTCTTCATGAGCTGTGACGAAAGTTTTCCCCCAACTTCAGTCACTGAAGTTCCACTTTTACAGTTTTTGAAACCTCTGTGTAATATCTGCATTATTCTTAATATGTATTCAAAATTGGTCCACTTTTAAGCTTTAACCTATATTAAGGAATGTATTTTTGAAACCAGATTAAATGTATTTTCATATATATATTTATATTTCCAAAAAATATATATATATTTCCAATCCATTCAATCTGGTTTCATATGTATATGAAAATCCCATGAAATGAGCATATAAAATTTAAAATGTCCATTTATGCACAATGCTATGAAACAGTAATTTATGGCACAGGACAGAAAAGTAGTAGTCAAACAGAAAATGGGAAGAAAATGTGAAGATTTTATCTCTATTTGTTCATCTATTTAGCAGCCTCTAATTTTTAAAAAGTGTAACTTCACCCAATAGATTTGTACTTTCTGTGGGAAAAACCGGATGGGCGTTGGGGTGCTTAAGTGCTTCTACTTGGCTACAGTATCGCATTTTCCTAACAATAGAAGCCCAGGGCTATGAACTCTGCGAAGGGAAGTGTCAGGAAAAGTTCCTTTCCAGGAAAATGGGCTAGCACCAGAGCATACCTGCTTTATTTGGAGTGCAAGATCTCGCAGAGGCTTCTGCAAAGACAGCCAACAGGACGAAGGCCCTCATCACCATTGCTCTTGCCAGGTGGCCAAATCAAGCTGGCCGAACGTTCACGGTCCTGTCAGGGCCCGAGCCTCGATCATTCTAGGTCAGAAACACGAGCGAGAAATTAAAATCAAGGGTGAGCACAAGGCAGCACATACAGAGGAGATGGATCGCGTCCCGTTTCTAAGGGCTCTTCGTCTGCGTTGCGAGGCAAACATGGGGCTCATACCACAGAGAGTGTCAATTTCACACGCGGCTGCTCATGTTCCCGACTGTTTCATTCTCTCCGACTGGAGACTGCCTCTCAGATGCTCCCCAAATCTCTGTTCCCAGTCCTAGCTGGACTTTATATACGCCGAGGGTGTAAAAGAAACCGGCTCCAGATAAATCACAATGAACATGCATTATTCACCGTGGGGGGGAAATAAAAGGCAACCTTGCACAATAATCCGATGGGAAGCTCAGTTACGGCCACTTGAGGCTAATTTCTTTTACTTCACAGAGTTGGAGAACCTTTTTTTTTTTTTTTAAACTACTTTTTAAACCAAGGGTGGAATAAAAAGTTGAATTTTTTCCTCCTCATACAAAAATAACTCTGATTGGAGGTTACAGGTTACAATTTGCATGGTTGCATGGTTACAGGTGACAATTTTCTTCTTTTACATCTTGCTTTCTTTGGTTTATTTCTTGCTTTCTTATTTTTATATGCAGGCTATCTAAACTGAATTTAGGAAGACAAGTTCAGCAGTGGTACACTGGATACTAAACAAAAAAAATAGGCTGTTTATGTTCATGCAAACATGTTAAAGATTTTTTTCTCTATTATCTTCTAATAAACTCCGAACTTCTAAAGTTTCATCTTGAAGTTCATCAAAACTTCATTTGGAAATACAACTTTTGATTGTAGACCCCCTAGGCTTCTAAAGTTTTGTTAGTCTCCCAGAGCAGTGGTATTGGGAGAAGGAACTTAGAAAGGCAATCTTTCTTTAAAAAAATTTTTATTTGTTATGGAAGTATAGTTGATTTACAGTGTTGTGTTAGTTTCTGGTGTACAGCAAAAGGATTCAGTTTTATGTATATATATATTTTTATATATGTATTCTTTTTCATATTATTTTCCATTATGGTTTATTATTGAATATAGTTCCCTGTGCCAGACGGTAGGATCTTGTTGTTTACCTATTTTATATGTAGTAGTCTGTATCTGTTAATCCCAAACTCCTAATTTATCCCCCCTACACCCCCTTTTCCCTTCAGGAAGCACAAGTTTATTTTCTATGTCTGTGAGTCTGTTTCTGTTTTGTAAATAATTTGTATCATATTTTGGATTCCACATATAAGTGGTATCATATGGTACTTGTCTTTCTCAGAGAGGCAATCTTATGATTCAATTCTTAGTCACCAAACAAGATCCCACCAAAAACAACAGATAAAATGCGGCTCCTGGGAAGTTTCCAAATATATTCCCTGGGAATTTTTAGTACCCAGAAATTTAAGAATGAAAAATAAGGGTTCCTTTTAGTTTTTGTTTTTAGAGGAAACGGACTCTTTTATCAACCAACTGAGAGCATTTTGTACAGAAGCACTACATTAAGCTTTTTGAGAGACATGTAAAAAGTGTAGAAAAATGCCCTGCTTGCGGGAGTTTATAATGTAGCTGAGAAGGTAAATTGTACACAGTGACTCAGAGTTAGAATGCCATGTTAAGTCATTGTTCCACTACTGACCACATTTTCTTAGTTTTAAGATACACGTCTCTCCCTCCAAGTGCATATAATTTAATGTCTCAGAAACGCTGGGATGTGTCTTATAAGCAATATGTATACACAGTATGGTAGAGTTTCCTTATATCCTCAAAACCTATTGTTAAATCAATGGCATGCCTTACAATGATGATACCTAAGAACTAAGGAAATAGCCATATGGCAAGCCACGAAAGATTTCTGTGACTCAGTTTCTTTCTCTGTAAATGAAAGCCACAGCCCTGAACTCACCTCACGGGGTGGGAGAGCAATGATGTGAAGGCTCTTGTAAACTGTAAAGTGCTAGGTAAAGAAACAGTTCGCACGAAGAGACAACTAACAATTTCTGGCAACATGTATGTGTCCCTGAGTTGTTTTTCTTTTCCTCGGAAGTACCATGAAGTGTCCATTGTAGATTCACGCTACATGAGACATATCTATATTGTATAACACACATGAATATATTTTATAGATAAAGACCAAATGGGCTGGAGAGGGGAAGAAGAGGAAACACATTAATTTTTTTAACGCTCGGATCAAGTTTAGTGTGACCTGGAAATATCAGCACGTTTATATTGATCTCCACAACTCATTAGAGGCATTACTTCCTGAGCAAAAAATGGCGCTTGAATCTCACAAGCATGCATGACGTCTGAGTTTCTCTTTCCTAGGGCTTAGCACGAACTCTGAGCTTCTTCCTCCGTCCATTTTTTTAAACATATATTAAGTCCCTACAGTATACCGGGGACAAGGCCCTGGGAAGACACAGGCAAATCAGCAGAACTAGGAACTGGGTGGGTGGGTGTGGGATGCACGGAGTCATAGAAATCTGTACCGGGAACGTAGGATGGGGAGGAGGGAAAAGGGAGAGTCGACATGCTTGACAGAGGAAGAAACAGGTAAGTAAGCCGAGTCACGGAGGCCTCATACAGCCTAATTTCATAAGGATGGCCTCTCTGATTTGACACAAATGTTATGCATCACTGATAATTCAGCATTGGTCTTCCATGTACGTGAGGATACTTGTTTCTATTTCAAGAAGATTCTTTTCACCCATCTTCAAATACATCCTTCTTTTCAGCCAACCTTGGCCCAGGGGGGTCAATAGGATCATCTTGAGTCTGACCTGGAAGGGCAGAGTTCACTCATGAAAAGGGTTGCAGGGGAGCTAAAGGCCTTCCCTCTCTCCCAGTGGAAATGTCTGATGGACGCCTACAAGGTGCCGGGCAGATAGATACTGAAGTTGGCCCGGGAATGAAAAGCCCACCTCTACCCCTTACTAGCTGTGTACTCTTGGGCAAGTTACTTAGCTTCTGTGAGCCTTAATTTCCTCCTTTCCTGAAAGGATAGGATCCTATCTATGATATAATGTTACTAGGAGTATTAAATGAAGTGTAAATTGGTTTGCATAGAGTAGCTTATTTTCTTCTATAGGAGCAGGACCTCAGGGAAGACTTTTGTTTTATGCTCAGTTCTGCTTGGAAAATCCAAAGAGGGGAACCTATTAGGAGGGGGTTGTCACTAGATAGTATACATGAATTTCATCAGTGCTGAATTACATCATAGGTAATTAAGAGCACAGGTCCTGGAATTAGAGGTTGTGGCTCTGTCACATTTCCAATTGTGGGATCTTGGGCAAGTCACTTGACCTTTCCAAGCCTTCAGTTTCCAAATCTGTATAATCAGACTTCCCATCTCCTATGGCTGTTGCAAGGACCTTGCACACAGTAAGTGCTCAATAAAGGTTCCCTAGTTTATTGGTCTAAGGTTGGTACCCTCAGGCTGGGAGGACGTGTTAATCGTGTTCCTGTTTGAACTCGGGGCATTTTCTAATGGGAACATTTCTCTCTTTAGAAGCCCATCTTCACAAAGAGCAGGTGCTTTTGATTTCTAAAGAAGCCCGATAATGATAAGATCTTGCCTACAATTTCTCTGATTGTTACCCAGCTAACAATCAGGTACATGATACTCCTTTCAAAGGCAAGTTGAATAAAGCTGGGGAAGCGAGTCAACTTTTGTGGCAGGCTAGTCTCTAGATGTGTAATTTGCATAAGAAACAGAATGGGACAAAATGTACTTGGGCCAAACAGTATTTGATACTTGCTCTGATAAAAGGTAGGAGGCTTCTATTTTTTTCTTCGTAATTACCCACCATTTCACTGCCCCACCCCATCCCCTTTCTGCTTTTCACCACTCCTCTCCCTTCCTGAGATGGTAGGGTAGGAGGGGTGCCGCTGGGAGACGACCCAAAAGCGACGTCTCCCACTGAGGCCCATGACTACGTCTCCGTAAAACACAAATAAAACTGATGGGAAGATTTTTAAAATATCAGGATCTTGAAAGAGCCCGATAAATAGGGTTTTATGGCAAACTCATCTGAAAAATGAGTTTGTCTCTCCTAGTATCTTTCTTTTGTGAATTGCCAGGCAATAGAAAGTACCAGTTCTATTCGAAGGTCTTGCACGGTTTGTGAAAGCTGGCCCAGATGCAAAAGGGTTGCCATTTTTAGAATTCCAACAACGTTGTCATTCATAGCTCAGGAATCATATAGGTGATGAATCATGATGATAGACAAACCAGTAAACTCTTCCTGAGGTAACAGATGGTAGTCTGAAAATCAAGCTAATAAGCATGCATTAAAATTTAAAAGGCTGCTTTATTAACTTATTTTTTAAAGCACACTGTTTCGAGTTCATTAAACATTGGCTTTGTTAAATGAACTCCATTGTTTCCTTTAAGCCCTGAATCAAGCCTTCTTCTACTTTGTGGGAGACCCTGTTTGCCAGTTTGCAGATGAGTGGGTGTTCCCTTGCAGGCTTCAATGGCCTACTCCTCCCAGTTCTCCAGAGAAAGTGGTGTTCCCCTCATGGAAAATGCAGTTCATAAAGGAGAACTGAGAAGTGAGAAAAGACCCTCTTTTGAGAGTGCGTTGGAAATTCAGAGCGATAAGCTCCACCTCCCCCATCCCTCCGCAGACCCCCAGGCATACACACTGGCCTCTCCAGGCTTACCTGGCTAATCTCTGCGCAGGGGATAAAGACTTGCCCTCTTTCTCTGAAGAGTAGGACCCATCAGCCCCTCCCTTTCCTGTCTTCTCCCCACCCTCCTCTCCTCCTCCAATCATAGGACTGAAGAATTAAAAATAACTCCTCCTCAGATCAAGATTAGGAATCTCACTGCTGGTCTAAAACATTGAAGGTGAATAATTTGTTCTGTTCTTAAAACTTCCCAGAGTATCGTCCACTTATTCTTTCATTCATTTACTCATCCATTCATTCACCAAATATGTAATGAGTGTCTGTAAGGTACCAGGTAGTAATCAAATACATGTATATGAAAATATACATATCTCTATCTATCTATCTTTCTATCTATCTATCTATCTATCTATATCTATCATCTCCTACTTGGGGTAAATGTAAGGATATTGAGGAAGAACACAAATAGGCTTTAAAAATAAAGACTAATGGGACAGAGACGAGGCATCTAATTTAGACAGACTGGTCAAGGAAATCTCTTTGAAGAGACTTAAGATGGGACCTGAAGGATGAGGAGTTGGGCTGGGTGCTGAAGGGATGTGTGCATGTGTATATGCACGCTTGTGTGTGTGTATAGGGACAGAATATTCTAGGAAGGGGGTATGGCACTTAAGGAGGCTCTGATATAAGATGGAGATGATCACATACTTCTTATTTTAAAGCTCTTTTCCCAGGCACCCAAGCAAGTTTTCCTGTTTGACTCGAAGCACATTTCCTCTTGCTTGGCCTTTCATATTATGAGCATTTCCATCCTTGGTGGATAATGCCATTCTGGGTTTTCTTCCCCTGTTTGGCAAATTAGTGTCACTTTGGTTATAGATTTAGAATTCAGATTAGAGTAATTGTCCCATGGATCTGTAGAAACTAAAACTAATTCACAGATTTACTCTCTAGGACCCATGTCTGTTTCGGTGGACTGATTTTTCTTTCCAGGAACTTCAAGGGGAGCCATTCTCTTACCCAGTGAGCTTCTTCCTCATTCCCAGCCAAAGTCTAACCAAGCCTGATACCTTTGTAATTATGACAGAGCTGGAGTGAGTTTCATTTTCCTTTATGTCTGTGATGGTTTAGTGTAGAGATACTGGCCCAGTCCAGTTCTCAGATAGCCAGAGATGGGTAGAAGGAAGAAGCAGCAGCAGAAAAGCACCTATATAATGATCTTGTGCACTATTGCTAGACGACTGTGCAACTGTAACCACATGTCACTTTGTTCTCAAATGCCTACATGCTCTAGATGGATACCAGGTACATCAGATACATGGCACATGTACTACCACTTCCCCCTTCTGCATGCATGCCAGAGCAGACCTCAGAAGCATTCTCAACACCATACTTCAAAGAGACACTATTAATCAATTGGAATTAGCATATGAGTTGAAACCCATTTGTTATCTGTGGTATAAGCAACTGCATTGTTTCTAGGACAGAATTATACCCTCAGAGCTGATGCACTTCTCCTACATAGCATTTATCATAGTGTGACTTCACTTTTTTGAATGAAACCTCCTTTACTAGAATGAAAACTCCATCAAGGCAAGGGTTACAACTGGGTGTTTGCTTAGCATTAAATTCCTAGCTCCCAGCACAGTACCTAGGGCATAGTTGATTTAGAAAGCATTTACTGAATGAAAGAATGACACAAAGTTGTCCTTTGGAAGAAGCCAAAGGACTTTTCAAACTGCAAAGCAACTGCCCTCAAACACTAGCCTCTGTTGAAGGGTATTGTCTTGGATTTCTATGCGAAGTCAATTAGATTATGGCTAGTTAGCCTATGGAGACCTGATCAAACTCCTCCTGAAGCCCTGAAAATGTGCATCTCTGATTTTCCTTCAGCCAGCTCTTTACAGTCAGTACTAGTTCTCAGTACCTGTTCTGATTACAGCAGCACCTGCAGGCACCATTGTTTAAGTGTTTCTGAAGAGAAGGCCATTTCCATGCTGCATCAGAGGGGTTTCTGTATAACAGTAGTGCATGTGCCTGCCCATGTTTCCCCTTTCCTCTAAGAACAAACAGCATCCTGAGATGGGGGAGGAAGTGTTTCAAAACCCTGCAGCTCCATTAGCACCCTCCTGCAAAATGCATGCTTGACAGTGTGATTAAATGAGTTTTAAATGATCTCATGTACTAAGTGCTGAGTAGTCCCGTTTTTTTCTGTTTTCTCTGACACTGCACCTGTGGGTCCCATTTGTTCAATAAACTAGCAGAATGACGTGTGACACTTTTAAGTCTAATTCACATCTCAATGAATACATTGTGCATTTCTGAACCTAGAGAATTAAAATGTCTGTGTTAAACATTTGGGGAAAGTTGAAGTAACTTGGGAAATTACAAAGGTAGTTTCTACTATTCATATAAAATAGGCACTCCCACTAGTTTTAAAAACTAAAGGGCAGGGGAATTCCCTGGTGGTCTGGTGGTTAGGACTCTGCACTTCCATTGCAGAGGGCACGGGTTCGATTCCCAGCTGGGGGACAAAAATCTTGCCAGCCGGGCAGTGAGGCCAAAAAAAAAAAAGAAAAAGGCTAAAGGGCAATAGTTTTGATGAAAGCAACTTATAAATCATGGCAGAATTCCCATCATATCATCTATAATTCATTATTTGTAGAGGGAAATTAGAGCAATAAGTTTATGTTGCAAACTTTCTGTGTATGGTAATGATTAAAAAAGAAAGCTCTTTCATTGGATTGATTGATCTTTTGATTAAAACAAAACCCTTTCGTTGGATTGATCAGTCTTTTGATTTCTGAAATGAAGCTTTTTGCTTGTACAGCCAGAGGGAAATGGTAATGAAAATGGATTTATTGATCAATAGCTGCAGGGAGCAAAGCAAAAGGCTGGAGCAAGGTACACACATACTTATAGTTTCATTGACAAGTGATTTTCTTAAAGCCACAAACTCAAGGCTCTTATGGACCCAAGGGGAAGGGTATCAAAAATTCTGAAGCTGCATGTCCTTCCTTTCTTGGGTCAGAGCTTTGGGGATGGAAAGTGGAAGTTAGGTGATTTCAGAAGGTTGCAGATGGCTGACATGGTAACCAGGGTCAGACCACACTGGACAACATTGGCAGCAGACATGAGCAATAGAGAAATATTGGGTAAGAGCTGAAGTGTTTACAGACTATGGGGGTAGATACTGGATTATGGGGAATTTTTTGTTGATTTTTTAAAAAATGTTGGTGAATGAATGCAGTCTCTATTATCCAGACAATTCATACCCAGTCTTCAAAGACAAACTCAACGCTACCTGCTACGTGAGGCTGTCTCAGATTTCCTAACTCCTGGGGACTTTGAACTGTTTGAACTTCTGTTCTCTGCATCACGTATATGGCTTCTAGTGTGTGCTGCTGTATTTGTCTTGTCTTCTTAAAATGAGAACTTGTTGGGCTTCCCTGGTGGCGCAGTGGTTGGGAATCTGCCTGCCAATGCAGGGGACACGGGTTCGAGCCCTGATCCGGGAGGGTCCCACATGCCGCGGAGCAACTAGGCCCGTGAGCCACAAATACTGAGCCTGCGCGTCTGGAGCCTGTGCTCCGCAACAAGAGAGGCCACGATAGTGAGAGGCCCGTGCACAGCGATGAAGAGTGGCTCCCACTTGCCGCAACTGGAGAAGGCCCTTGCACAGAAACGAGGACCCAACGCAGCCAAAAATAAATAAAATAATTAACTTTAAAAAAATGAGAACTTGTAGGTCTTTGTATTAAAACAACAAAATAAAGTCATAATGATCATTTATTAAAGGATTATGATGTCAGGTTCTGTGCAAGAATAGAAAGATAGATATAAAGCCCCAAATCTTAGTGGTTTAATATGATAAAAATTCATTTCTCACTCATGTGACGTTTCCAACAGTTATTCCCAGTTGGTCGGTAGTCTTCCCATGATTATCCACAGAACTGGGCTTCTTGTGTCTCATGGCTCTGTTCTCTGAGTCCTCAGACGTCTCTGTATTGAGCCAACAGATGGAGAATGAGTATGGAGGATCTCCAGTGGGGAATCTGAAAAGGCCAGGCCTGGAAAGAGTACACCTCATTCCTACTTACAGTTCATTGACTAGAACTCAGTCATGTGGCAACATTTAACTCCAGCTGTCTGCCCAGGGAGAAGAGAAAATGGGTTTTGGTGAACAGATAGCAGTCAAATATATAGAGCTACCTTTGGGAAGAGTGTGTGTGCTTGTGTATACCTGTCTACCTGACTATCTATCTATCTATCGATCTATTTTTCTATCATCTATCAATCTATTGATCTAAGTGGATTTTATTATTCTCATTTTACAGATAAGAAAACTGAAACCTGGGAAGATTAAGTCACTTGCTGGGGTAAGTGCAGGTGCTTGAATGTGACCCACAATTGTCTGGTTTTACAGCTACCACACTATATTTGCTTATTAACCTGATTTATTCTATTATTACATTGTTCTCTATTTCCCCTGTCACCATTCTTATTCATGCCTCACAACATCCTAACTTAACTGCTAGAATAGCGTCAGCTGTGTTCAGCTTGATGTCAGTCAATCAGGCAAATTACTGACAGATCAATCTCCTTAAAAGACATCTCCAACCTTATCAATTCATGACCTGAAATCTTTAATAAATGCTCAGTAAATATTTGTTAACTGACTCCCTAATACAAAGCAAAGGCCTTGGACTGGGTTCAAGGCCCCCGATTAGAGAATTATCTGGAAGCAATCTGAGAGTGTGCACTGGGTCTTAGACTGTCCTAACACTCTAGGGGTAAGCCTTAGAGAAGGCTGTTTTCAGAAGCATTGATTCTGGGTTGTTAAAGAGTAAGTTCTTTCCTGATCTCATTCTAGGAAGGGTTGGGTATCTTACTCCCCGAAAACCTTCAGGTTTAGCCACTTAAGCCTCTGTCTTTGGCAGAGAGAGAGCAAGAGAAGAAATCACCTTTGGACACGACACACCGTTCTTGAATCCATTCCTTTGTACATACTCTATGAATACCAGCCTTTACACTGGTTGTGTGCAGGGAAAGAGTCACAGAAGGTTCCTGAGCCTGTGTAGGGGCTCTGCTTAATGAACCCAGTGATGTATCTGGAAGAACTAGTTGATGCACAACGGTGGCAGCAGATTTTCTATAAGGAAAGGATTTAAGGCAACAACGTAGTTGATAAATGGGATGTTTCAGTGATTAAGGATATCTTACATAAGACTGAAAAATCTCAGTTGTTCATATTGAAGATTGAAACGGTTGATGTGGATTATAAATACGCTGAGGTCCCCCAATCCTCTCTATTTTTTTGTACTACTGTCCAGGAAATAGATGCGATGCTGAGATTCTCTGCCCCTCCTTCATCCCCTCCTCCCACCTCTGCTTCCTTTGGCAACATTGCAAGGTTATGCCTGTCAATCCCAGTTGCATTAGAAGTGCCCACTGGCTGCCACCTCCTGGGCTCTGGCCCAGCAGAAGAACTGCAGACAGTGTGATGGTTTCTTTGATGGTAGCCAACCGTGTGGGAAAAAACATCAAACAGACAAACAGAAAAGGGTTTATTCTCCCTTTTCGATCCTCCACTGCTGAAATCTAAAGAGCAGACCCTGCAGAGATAATGGGAACAGGATTCAGTAGAAAGACTTTACACATTTCAGAGCGGCCAGACCTTCTGACCCAAAGCAGGCAAGCCTCAGGCCTCAGAGTGCAGGGTGGTGAGCTCTGGCCTTGTGGGGACAGAAGAACTTGGGGACCTGGGCTGGATGTTTCAGTGGCTATCAGACCTGGAAAGGGTTCTGGTGACTAACTGGCCAGCACAGTCAATCTTAGCACAATGCTACTGCATCGCTTTCTGGTACCCAGGACACACAATCTGCCCACCCACTCCACCGCTTGCTGAGCCCCTCTGTAGATTCCTGGTCAATCCCAGGAGAAGATATGATTGGTCAGCTAGTACCTTACTGGTGGAGCTCTTTTGCCAAGCCAGCTATCTCAGTGGTTGCAAACCAGCCTAGAGAGCAACCGATCCCTGGTCCAATCAGCTGAGATTAGATAGTCAAGTTCAAATTGGTTAAAGTACGGTGATGAGGCATAAGAGAATTTTGGCTTCCCTTTCCTTCGGAAGAGGTTTATAAATGGGAGGCACTCAGATTGTTATGTCCAGGACGTTCAAACAGGCCCTTTAATGATTAGCTTCCTTATCTTCAAAGTAAACATGTTGTTGAAAGGGATTTTTCAAAGTTGAATGACAATGATAGTCAGTAAGCTACATGTAATATGATTCCAGCTGATAGTTATGCCACATTTACGATGTTAGCACTATTATAAACACTTTTCATGTGTTGACAAATATATTCTTTGCAACAGCCCTGTGAGGTGGGTATGTACGGTTATCTCCAACGTACAAGTGAGGCTACTGAGACACAGAGAGGTTAAGAATATTGCCTGCATCTCACAGCTAATAATGAAAGCCTAACTATGACCCCATGCTGTGGGGCTCTGGGGTCTGCATTAACCCAAGTGCTTATTAATTCATTTCAATTTATAAAATGAAAAGGAAAGTAAAAAGTTCTGTAGGTCTTACAGATGTAGAGAACAAACGTATGGACGGACACCAAGGGGGGAAAGCTGTGGGGGCAGAGTGGGATGAACTGGGATATTGGGATTGACATATATACACTAATTTGTATAAAACAGATAACTAATAAGAACCTGCTGTATAAATAAAATAAAAAGAACCTCAAAAAAAAAGTTCTGTAGGTCTTATTAACAGAAGTACTAGCTAATAATGATCATATCTGGTGGCTAATAAATATTTATTATATGAATAAAATAGGAAAAATGAACAAAACACACAGAAACCTTGGAATGGCGATACCTAAGTATTCAAGTGGTTATTCGTCCCTTTAATAATCTTATTATTGAGCACAGAGATCGAAGTCATCAGTTCTCAAAACTTTCAGTCAGGATTCCTTTATGCTCTTAAAAACTGTTGAAGAGCTTTGGTTTTGTGGGTTTTGTCCATTAGTATTTAAACATATTAGAAATTAAAGCTGAGGAATTTTAAAAATATTTTAAAATTTATTTAAACATAACAATACAAACATTAAATGTTAGCATAAATAGCGTATTTTTAAATGAAAAATAACTATATTTTCCAAAAGAAAACAATTTCATAGCAGTGGTGTTTCAGATTGTCACAGATCTCTTTAATATTTAGCTTCATAGAAGAAAGCTGCATTCTCATATCTGCTTTTGCATTCAATCTTTTGTGATATGTTGTTTTGGTTCATGTATAAGAAGAAAATCTGACTTCATACAGATTTATAGTTAGAAAAGAGAAGAGTGTTTTAATAGACTCTTTAGATAATTATGGAAGTTCTTTTCTGATATAACACCAAAACTCAACAAATGGTCATTTCTTACAAGTTAGTAGCGACATGGAATCTGAAACCTATCAATGAAATTTTTGTACTCTGCAACACTAAATTCATTGGTCTATGTTACACTTTAATAGATCTTTTACCTTTGCATGATTTATAACATTTTGCATTGGTCTTTTAGAAAATACTAGTTCATTGAGTTTTGCAGATTTTCCAAAGGTTGACATGTTCATTATAAGTATTTAAAATATCACATTTATTAAGATCACCAACATCTCTTCAGAAAATTCAGTGAGTATTGAGAAGCTGTTAAGATCATGGTGGTGGATAGTAGATTTTGGAAATTCTACTTTTCTAGCAGAAGTTCAGCTTTTATCATTGGCAACAAATACCATCAATTATTTTCTTGTAGTGACAAGCTCACTTAGTTTGTTTTAGAGAAAATGTCTGCCAAAGATCCAAGTCTGAATAACCACAGTTTGTCTGCTAATTGTTCATTCAAGTAAAAGTGCTCTTCCCTGAAAAAGTGGCTAGTTTATCGCTTAGTTTAAACAACCTTCTGAGTGCTTTTTCTCAAGACAATCATTACACTTTGGTATGTAGCAGAAGTGCTTTATGCATGCTTCCCGTTCTGTTATGTGCAATATTAATTTAATATTGAAAAGTTATGTACTCAAGGGTTGGGATTTACGTAAATTAATAATTTTTACTGCTTCATCAAGGATATTCTTTAGTGAAAATGGCTTTTTTCAAAGCTGGGAGCGTACTGCATTGACAATTACAAAGACTTTCAGTGCTACTGCCTTGATTCTTTTTTTTTTTCTAATAGTAATCTTTTATTTATTTATTTATTTATATATATATTTTTTGGCTGTGTTGGGTCTTCATTTCTGTGCGAGGGCTTTCTCTAGTTGCGGCAAGCGGGGGGCCACTCTTCATCGCGGTGCACGGGCCTCTCACTATCACGGCCTCTCTTGTTGCGGGGCACAGGCTCCAGACGCGCAGGCTCAGTAGTTGTGGCTCACGGGCCCAGTTGCTCCGCGGCATGTGGGATCTTCCCAGACCAGGGCTTGAACCCGTGTCCCCTGAATTAGCAGGCAGATTCTCAACCACTGCGCCACCAGGGAAGCCCCTGCCTTGATTTTTGCTGAGACACCAGCAGTTTTACCCACCATTGTTTTTGCACTATTAGTGCAAATGCCAGCTCAGTGAAAAAGGCACTTAATGCCTTAGTATTGTTACGAAAATGG
Organism: Balaenoptera musculus; assembly: GCF_009873245.2. NCBI lineage: Eukaryota > Metazoa > Chordata > Mammalia > Artiodactyla > Balaenopteridae > Balaenoptera > Balaenoptera musculus. Next base: position 18,029,581 of record NC_045800.1, read on the forward strand.
TTTTCACTCACTGACTCCCAGAAAGGGTCTTGGGAGTTCGAAAGGGCTTGGGAAAAAAAAAATCCCTTGCATCATCATTTCCTAAGCACTTTGAAACTATCAGCTATTTGCTTTCACAATCCCATCATTATTTCTTGTTGAATGCTTGTGTCTCCCACTACACTGGAAGTGCTGGGAGGGCAGGGACCCGTCTCTGGATTATCTGTCGCTGAATTTCCACTGTCTGGTGTCCAGAATTCAGCTAATTGACTTTTTGTTAGATGATGACATAAAATGCAATGATTGCTGTCTGAGTCTCATCTGGACTGGGAGAAAGCATCCCAGCCTTGGTACCTGAGCGTGATGTCACTGTTTCAGTAGTGATGGGGAGGGGGCATGGTGGTAGGAAGGTGTGTGTGGTGGTTAGAGCCAGGGCACAAAAATGAGAGAGACCAGCTATGTGTCTGCAGATCAGTTTCTTAACCTCTCTTTCCCCCACTTCCCTCATTTGGAAAAAGGCGGTAATCCCAACACCTGCCTCCAAGGAGTGTTGTAAGGACGAAATGAGAGAAGGCAGATAAAGCACTGGGCACCCAGTAAGCGCTCAATAAATGGCAGTATTGCTATCATCTTATCACCATTTCTCCAAGTCCCTGTAGGAGGGCAGTTTTCTCTGGCACATTCTTTTATGGAGTTCTGTTCCCTTCATTTAAAGGACATCTTTCTTCCAAGCCCTTGGGGCTTCTGCTGGATAGACTCAGACACTCCCCATGTATGTGGAGCTGAGGGCCCCTTTTTTCACACTGCCCACACCGTTGCCCTCAACAGTCTGGGAGCTTCAAGTCTCAAGGTACTTCTGGCCCCCAGCCCAGTCTTTCTGACACTAAGTTTGCTTTTAAATCTCATCCTAGGGGACCATTTATCCACCACCTCTGTCTTGTCAGCCCCACATCTCCTTATTGGCTGGGAAATCGGGTCAAAGCAGAAGAACAGGCAGGCTTAGAACTTACAGGAGAAATTTAGGCCAACCCCCTACAAACTTTCATCTGCAGGACTGGGACCCCCGTGAGCTGTCTTTCTGGTTTCCTTCCCACTTGCTTTTATCGTCATCAGCTGTCTTTACAGAGCCAACTGATTTAGGGATCTTTGTGGTCACTGAATATTTCCCCAACTGTGAGATATTTTATGGGAGAATGTAGTGCAATGATATATTTTTTTTTCTTTTGAAAACAATGCAAAACAAAAGAGTAGCCCAGTACGTTGAATTTGAGCAATCTGGACAGTTGCATGGTCAGGCCTGCAATTTTTTTCAAGTATTGCAAATGCTGAATAGTTCTGTGGTTTCTGGCCCTGACCTTTGCACACTGTGACCTTCACTAGTTACCTCAGACTATTTACACAGCTTTAGTTTTGGGTTTGAAACCAACTCTGTTCTCTTACAGTTGGATTAAAAGGCTGTGGAAATCTATTCTCCCAGTGGGCTTAGAAGATGGTTAAAATTGATAGGAAATCCATTTGCGGCTCTGTGTGCACTCCGAGATAACCACAGCACAACGTGGTCTGCCCTTGGGCTTGGGAAGCCTTAGATTTCTCCAACCCCCTCCCCGCTGTCAGTTTGGTTCTGCCCTGAACTCACTGTGCAACCTTGGGTAAATGGCTCCATTTCTCTGGTCGTTCATTTCCACCAAGCTCCTTACAAGGTTGTGATGAGGGACAGAGGAGAGGCATTCAAAAATATTTAGAAAAGTTAGAATTTGTATATCAAATTATATAATTACATATAAAGATTATGTAAAAAAAAAAAATAAAACATCTCTTATTACTAAGCAGAGAGACAGACAGGTAAGTGGAGGTTGTAAAAGCATTTTCAAAACTATAAGATCACACACAAGTGCAAGACACTGCAGAGATCACCACTTCTTTTTTATTTATTTATTTATTTATGGCTGCGTTGGGTCTTTGTTGCTGCGTGTGGGTTATCTCTAATTGCGTTGAGTGGGGGCTACTCTTCGCTGGCTGCGGTGCGCGGGTTTCTTATTGCGATGGCTTCTTTTGTTGCGGAGCACAGGCTCTAGGCACACGGGCTTCAGTAGTTGTGGTACATGGGCTTCAGTAGTTGTGGCTCGCAGGCTCTAGAGCACAGGCTCAGCAGTTGTGGCGCACAGGCTTAGTTGCTCCGCGGCATGTGGGATCTTCCTGGACCAGGGCTCGAACCTGTGTCCCCTGCATTGGCAGGTGGATTCTTAACCACTGTGACACCAGGAAAGTCCTGAGATCACCACTTCTAACAGTGAAGTTGGCCTTGTGTCTGGTGGTGTTTTTATCTTGAGGAAAGCCTAGACTGTTGTGCTGACTACGATTTACTGAATATGCTAGTGGAGATAAGACTTGAGTGGTGACTCTGAGCTGGAGCTTGCACGCCTCGGTTAAGTTAAGGTTAAGGTTAGGTTAGTTTAGGTTAAGACATGGCTCTTACCATCCTCTACCATCCTCTTCTTTCATGTTTCTTACCCTCATTCTTCCTCCCCTTTGGTTTCTTTTTTTATTTGTTCTTTCTACAGAAGTAATACTTGCTCTTTGCAGAATATCTAGAAAGTTCATAAAATACTAAAGAAACAGAGAAAAATGCATAATTCCATCCCCTTGAGGCAACCCCTAGACTATTCGCTATTTTCTTCCTTTTGTTGTTGTTATTACTGTTTTTAAACTATGCATTTTAAAAACATCATTGAGAGCCTACTGTTTATGAAATTTTGGTATCCTGCTCATCCTTATTTCTGACTCTACCATAGTAGAACCTTGATGATCTTTAGGGATGGATCTCAGGACCTTCTTGAATCCCTATTTTGGTAATACTTGTGTAGAGTACGATTTCCCCAATAAAACTTCTCTCTCTATTTCATCAGCAGTTGACTATCTGTTCAGGGTTACTTTCTACTGCTTTGCATGAACTAGTACACACGTGACAGCAACTGCATTGTACTGTGGCCTGTTGACGGGGCTCCACCACTAACTATGGAATCAGATCCCATAACCTAGTCCCCCACTACTTGAAACTCCAATTCACATGACCAGAAAGAACAAATGACTCCATGTCTTGGACTTTCAGGATCACTTGTGAACAGTTTCAACCTCAGATATTCCACTGTGACTGTCAAGGGTGCCCTGATCCCCACGCCGTTGAGTAGGAGGGGCAGTTCAAGATTCTGTTTCTCATCTTCTCCCACATGGAGTTGGGAGAATTGGAGCCTCGAAGAATCACCTCACTTAGCCTCATTGCCATCCAGGGAGGGGGAACCCACAGCACAAGTCATTATTTTCCAGCTGGTGAAAGGGGTTGAGGTGGGGATAACAGCACCGTGACTGTAAACTACACACTTGAATCTCTCATCAGGGCCCAGTAGAGGTTCCTTATCAAATGGTCACTGGAAAAATGCAAATGGTGACCTCCCCCCTGTGCTCTTGAGCTTATCCTGAGTGGAATCAGAATTCTCTGCTCCCATCACTCAAGCTCATGACTTCACGCCAGGGCCTCCTTTTCTGAACACATTGAAACCATTATCCTCCTGGGCGATCCCTGTTTTTCTACATTTGTGGTTTCGAGGGAGCCGATAGCTTCGTCTCCCATTGTCTCAGGCCTTTTGGAGCCCATATTAAGTAACTCCTAGGTGGCCCTGTAGAGGCGGCTTACACATTGCAAGTGAGAGAATGACAAGAAAGTGGCTTTAGGGAAAAAGAGCAAAGTCAAGCCAGCAAGTTTGGGCTTGAGTTTCAGGTGTCCCTGTATCACAGAAAGGACTGTGGCTTCCACTGCTTTCCTCTGATTACAGTCTACTGGTTTAGTTGAAGGGAGGGAGGCAGTTTCATCCTTCAGAAAAAGAGATTCTAGGGATGGCCAAATTTTCTAAAATCTTTCTGCAGGAAAGTGTCAGTCACTCTCTTGCTCAAACATGGCTCCTTGTTAATTTCCAGGATCACATCAAGTCCCCAGATATCAATATTTGGATCCCTCCATGACCGCCCTTAATTTATGCTTCCGGTTTTATTTCCTTTTTCTCCATCCCTCTTAGTAGATTAATCACAGTCTCGCCACTGTGTGCCATTGACTAACACCTCCCAACTCTTGTTCAAGTGCTTCCACTCTGCTGGTAGTGGCTTCCCTATTTTCTTTTCAGGGTCACTTCCCACTGTTTACCTAATCTGTAACTGTTAACAAAAGAGCATTCCCTTAGATCAGAGGTTATGAACAGGCAGGCCGTTGGCTGATTCAACCAGCAGGTGACATGACTTGTTTGGCTCTCACAGGGCGTTATGAATTTGAGCCAACATTTTTTTTTTTTTTCAAATTTTACTAGGTATCTTCTATTTTTTTTTTTTTTAAGTAACTTTTATTTATTTATTTATTTATTTATGGCTGTGTTGGGTCTTCATTTCTGTGCGAGGGCTTACTCTAGTTGTGGCAAGCGGGGGCCACTCTTCATTGTGGTGCGCGGGCCTCTCACTATCGCGGCCTCTCTTGTTGCGGAGCACAGGCTCCAGACGCGCAGGCTCAGTAGTTGTGGCTCACGGGCCCAGTTGCTCCGCGGCATGTGGGATCTTCCCAGACCAGGGCTCGAACCCATGTTCCCTGCGTTGGCAGGCAGATTCTCAACCACTGCGCCACCAGGGAAGCCCTGAGCCAACATTTTTAAAATGAGGAGATTTTACATAACAACCTACCTTTTAACTTAACTTGAAGAATGATACGCTTGCAATACCGTGCCCACGTTTGTGCACGGTGGTAGCTGTGGTTGCAGAGAAGCTCCTGGCCCCTGTTGACAGGCCACAGATTCTCCAGCTGTCACAGGCCCCTGCCACTCACTGAGAGTCTGTACCTGTGCTTCCACTTGCCTCTGCTTCTCGCATTCATATTCCATGTCTGGACTCTGTAGGCATTTGTGTTTGCAATTCCTGCTTTAAATGAAACAATAATAATTTAAAAATAATTAAGACACACTCAGGAAGTCTTCTAAAGCACTACTCAACACATGAACGTGCTGCCTAGAACATGACGTTGCAGAGTTGGAGGGGATGTCTGGGTTGTGATCTGGTGAAAGCCTAAATCTCCCCATTCTGGTTGAGGCCCATCAGCACTTATGTGGGCAGACCGTGAGGGATGAGATGGGGAATGTGGAAACAGAGAGGACTCCAGGGTGGTGCCCGGTGTGGACAAGATTTGTCCAGCCTAGAAAGAGACCTAATGAAGGGCCCCAGGTTCCATGGTCTGTTGTAACAATGGAAAAGGTTGTACTTCAGTGAGGGAGGCACTGGACATTCATTGAAAGTGACTGTTATACCATGTCCTGGGCAACAAGAAATCAAGATGATGACTGGAGGCTTTTCTTGGTCAAAAGACAAATGGAACTAAAAGCGAAGAAACTGGACAAGGTGTTTCCTTGTTCTTTTCAGCCCTCTTGGCAAAAGCAGAGATGGCAGATAAGCTTTATCTTTATGCCTGTGCATAAAGATTGATTGATTGATTGGTACAGACTGATTGGTACTGGCTGTCTAGAAAGCTGTGTTGACAAAGATTCTCAGATTAGTGGGCTCAACATTTGGATAAAATGTTGTTATTGATTAGCGATGTCTACTAAGAGCATTGAATTGGAAGTAGCGAAATGCATGACACACATTTGTATCCTTGGGTGAGTGAGTGTATTTTGTTGTCAGCAAAGCATTTCATGACCTCTATGGAGACAGAACATTTTACTATAGAATGTGATGACAGTTACTCTGCATTTTTTGTAATTCTTTCTTTTTTGTTTTTCCTTAGGATTCCAAAGTTTTTTTTTTTTAAAAACATTAAAAATATATTTATTTATTTTGGCTGCTCTGGGTCTTAGTTGCAGCACGCAGGATCTTCGTTGTGGCATGTGGGATCTTTAGTTGCAGCACACGGAGTCTTAGTTGTGGCATGCATGTGGTATCTAGTTCCCCGACTGGGGATTGAACCCGGGCCCCCTGCATTGGGAGCGTGGAGTCTTACCCACTGGACCACCAGGGAAGTCCCCCAAAGGTTTTTATTCGTTTTCTTTTTAAGTGAAAATGCCATGTGTTTTGGCTGTGCTGAAAGGAACTAAAGAGAACTAACCCTTTTTTGACAACTCTTGGCCTGAGAGTCAAAAGGGGAAGGCCCCTGCTGGTGCTGGGGGCAGGGCTGACACAGGAGTTGGGAACCCAGAGCTATGGGCAAGGTTGCTTGTGTAAAGATGTTAAAAAAAAAGTCTACCTATTGAGTAGTCTGTGGTAAAGCAAGCATAAACAACAACAACAAAGCCCTGCAGTGTTGTTGTTTTTTTAACATCTTTATTGGAGTATAATTGCTTTACACTGGTGTGTTAGTTTCTGCTGTATAACAAAGTGAATCAGCTATACATATACATATATCCCCATATCTCCTCCCTCTTGCGTCTCCCTCCCTCCCACTCTCCCTATCCCACCCCTCTAGGTGGTCACAAAGCACCAAGCTGATCTCCCTGTGCTATGCGGCTGCTTCCCACTAGCTATCTATTTTACATTTGGTAGTGTATATATGTCCATGCCACTCTCTCACTTCGTCCCAGCTTACCCTTCCGCCTCCCCGTGTCCTCAAGTCCATTCTCAACGTCTGCGTCTTTATTCCCCCTGCAGTGTTTTGCATGAGAAACAATCTGGTTTTCTGCAAACCTATCCTATCTGCCTAGGTTTGGGGGGCTGAGGACCAGGAAGTGTGGTGAACAATAATACTTTTGGGTGTTTTTCTTTTTTTCTTGCAAATGGATACACTTTGGGGTGGGGGAATGTGTGAGAACATATGGAACATTCCATTCTGGCATCACCTGGCTCCTGTCCCACTACTATTAGAGGGATCTGGTAACAGTCAAAGCATTGTTCCAAGAGGCTTTTTGTCGCTTTCTTCTGCCTTTCAAAAAGCCCCCTTTTAACCTTCAAAAGTGGTGGGTTAAAGGGAGGGTCCTGAGGGAAAAGCTCACAGGCTTGGCCTGTTCCCTTGTCCCACTTTGGCCACCCCCCTCCCCTCTGTCTCAAGGCCAAAATAGAGAAAGGTCTGCATTGGCTTCAAACAGAAGAGCTCTTTTCAGGGATGGGTGGGAGGGCAGGGTAGCTTCGGGGTAAGAGTGGCCATTTTCCAACTTCTGAAACAGCCTCCTGTGTTAGAAGAAAACATGAGCAACTGGAAGGAAGGAAAATGCGATTTTTATCAGATTTGTAAAAGCAGTAGAGGGTGGAGGTGGCATGGACGCAGGGCTGATGGGACAGGGTGAGCATTTCCTCTTGGCTGGTTTCAGAGCCTCCTCTATGCTGGCTGCTTCCACATTTTCAGGAAGGTTGCGAGTGGTTGAAAGATGCAGGGGAATGCTGAGTTGGTTCAGCAACTGGGGTGCTGTCTGTCCTCCGGGAAAGCTCCACTGGATGTTGAGCGTGCCGCCTTCTCATCTCTTACGAATGTCACTTCCCTGAGGCACCATCTTGGTAAAGCCCTGGGGCCTCAAGGAAGGTGGTGCCCTCCCTGGGATGGTAAATTTCAGGGGTTTGAAAATATCTGAGAGAAGAGTCTCTTTCTCTTACTAGTTAGAAATAAAAACAAACCTTTTTTTCTGAAAGCAGACTATGGCTGGATATTTCTGGAGACCTTTGAGAAGGCAGAATAATTACATGGAAAAATGCTCATAATTTAATGTTTAGTGAAAAAATAGGTTACAAAACATTAGGTATAGTATGATCCCAAATTTAGACTATATTAATACATAAACATATAGGTGTATGTGTGTGTGCATGTGTGTGTGTATGTGTATATGCTAATCCCAAATTTAGATTATATTAATACATAAACATATAGGTGTATGTGTGTGTGCATGTGTGTGTATGTGTATGTGCATGTGTGTGTATGTGTATGTGCTAACAGTTATTATCTCTAGGAGAAGAAACTGTTATGGACTGAATGTTTGTGTCCTCCTAAAATTCATATGTTGAAATCCTAACCCCACCAATGTGATGGTATTAGGAGGTGGGCCCTTTGGGAGGTGATTGGGTCATGGGGGTTTAGCCCTCATGAATGGGATTAGTGCCCAGAGACCTCTCCCCCTTCCACCATGGGAGGACACAGCAAGACGGCCTTCTATGAACCAGGAAGTCGCCCATCACCTGATATCGAATCTGCTAGTGCCTTGATCTTCGACTTCCCAGGCTCCCCAACTGTTAGAAATAAGTTTCTGTCATTTATAACCCACCCAGTCTCTGGTATTGTGTTATAGCAGCCCAAACTGACTAAAACAGGGATTATGGGTGATGTTTACTTCTGGTTTGTGCTTTCCTGTACTTCCCCAATTTTATACAATGAAATGAATTGCTCTCAAAATGTAAGCAGTGCCCAGAAATGTTAAGAATTTTGTCATCCTTGAGGCTTAGTTGATTTGTGAGCTTTCTTTCCATGGGAGCATTTATAGGTTCTGAGTTTCCCTTCACACACCGTAAGAGTGATGGACCTATTCCCTATCTGCCTTCAACATTATAAGGGCACCCGCCTCAGTCCGTGGGATGTCTATGAAAGCCTTTCATCCTGGACACAAAATGGAAATGTTCCCCCAGGATCCTGCAGCCCTGCAACCCGGTGCCAGGGAGCACTTAGTTTGTCAGCTGTCCCTGCCTTGCTTGCTTTTGGAGCTAATTCTTTTCAAGGTAAACTTGAATCGGTCCCTACCCTCACTCCCACTCCCCACCCCTGCCACCAGCTTTATATTTTAATGAATTTATTTGTTTTTGGTAAGCTCTGACAGTCTGAGGCAGGCTTGGAGCTGACACAGCTACATGACCACCTGAGATTTTAGGGAGATCATTCTGTCCTGTGTTTCTCAAATTTTCTCCCTTACAGTAGCGTATGTAAATGGATTATGCCTCCTTCCTGGTCTTAAACATCCATACAAATTTTGTGACGCTGTAATATGTCTGTGTGTGTTTTAATAAAAGCAAAAATAAGGTTTTATGTTGCCGCTTTAAAAACTTAGCAGGGAAAATAAAAATTAAAGTTAAAAAAATAAATGAGAATAAAACTGGTGTCTTGGGAAGGGTGAGTTGCTTGCCCTGTGCCTTTGGGTGTCCCTAGCTCCTGCCATATTCCTGCAAGGATACTGGTCCCTCAATATGAGAAACAAGGGTTTGGAGCTACTAAATTCTACCTGTAGGGTGTAGAAGGCCTGGACAGGCCACTCGCTTCAGTTTTCCCTTTGTGATTGTTAGAGAGATGAAGACAGACCTTTCCTATCCTTCAGAGAGAAATACCCGCAAAGAAGTTTCACTTAACAATATTGGACAATTTTTATATAGCAAATCTTTGATGCATTATTTTGCTGATAGGATTTCTGTCTCTTTTCTCCATTTTAGTAAGGATTCCCTCCCAAAGTAGTTGGGAGCCATGCTAGAGGCAGGAAGTGAGGGAGGCCAAAATAGGTCCTTCTGACATAGACCTAATTTAAACTTCTCATCCTGATGACCACGAAGCTGAGGTCCAGAGAGGGAAATTAGGAGGAAACAGGCACTAAAATTCATTACCAGGGGCTGAGCATAGGACTACATAGTCCTTTCCACACCATGCCTTGTTAATCTTCACAACCCTGTGAGGAAGGGGTACCATCTCCACTTTTCAGATGAAAAAATGGAGGCTCAGAGAAGTCATTGAACTTCCTAAAGTCACGTAGCCCATAAGCAGAGCTGAGGTTTTCTCTCCAACTGACTTGACTGGAAAGCCGGGTATCTCTCCACCCATGTTGTGGTTCTTTAGTTCCATGCTCACCATCTTCCTGGAGGTATGTCATAGGAGTTTGTAACATACATTTATCAGAGTGCTCATGTCTGGAAACAGTTAACTTTTAAATTAAATTGGGAGGAAGTTCTGTCACTCACCTGCTCATATGCTTTCCTGGGTAGAAATGAAAGGAAGGACAGAAGTGGGTGAGGAATATAGGGGCATGGAGGGTTGCAGGTGTGTGGTGTCATGAAGAATGTTCTGGAACATGCTGTTAATACATGCAGGGTGTTTAGGAATTATTGTCATATTTTACTTTCCTATGCATTAAAAAAAACACACACCTGTTTTCCAATGGGAAAGTCATCTGTCATTTGGTTGTGGCAGAATACAGGTTAAGAACTGTCACAAACCACCTTGCTTTGGGGGACTTACCTGCGACTACTCTGACTGATTAGTAACAACTTTAATCAGAATTCAGGTTTCCCATTTTCTAGCCCAAAACTTGTTTAACATTGCCACTTTTAAGATTTGGCCTGTGAGTGCTGACTTACGAGATACTTTAACTGAGAAGAAGAATTTGGCCACCTCAGAGAACCCCAAAGGCTTTACCTAAGACCAGTGAAATAAACAGACCCAACCCTAAAGGTCTGCACTTTGCACATGTTTCTTCCTTAAGCCATTAATCCACGTAGCAAATGGTTATTGAGGAAGTGCTCATTAAATAATTTTTAGACGTATGACTGAACATCTACTGTGTACTTAGGGAGGGGGTCTTCACCCACTTTAGGAATCTGATGAAAGCTGTCCTTGTGGCAGACAAATGAACATCCTCAAAAATATTTACAGACATTTTTAGAGGGTTATTGGACCTGCTGAAGTCTGCGCATTGAGGTCATAGACCCCAGGTGAAGAGCCCTTGATCTAAGGGCTCAACCTTGAATCAGACAGTTTCTGTTCTCGAGTCACTCATAACCTGGGTAGTTACCGTTTAACCATGAATTTCTCAGCCCACTTCATTTCAGCATTGACAGGCACGATCTGGTAATGAAATAAAATATGTTTCTCATTACAATTCCCATGGCACCAAGAGGAAAGCCATTCATTTTCAAGCTTTAAGAGAAAGGCTTCATGCCAAGTACCATGGGGGCACAAAGACATACCCCACACAGTCTCTGCCCCCGAGGAGTCCTTTGTCTCCTAGGAAGTACGGACAGGGATACCGAAACATAGCCATTTCAAGGTCTGGTGAGTGGGACAGCTGATGAGCGGGGAGCGTGCCTGGTGGGCTCAGGTGAGAGGAGGGGAAGCTGAGGCCAAATCTCTGCAGTTCCTGCGATGGAGACTCAGAGCAGGGTGCCATGCAGGGTAAGTACTCAGATAATGTGGCTGTTAAATGTCACCCCTAGGGCCCAACATCCAATATTACTGGAAATAACTGCAGAGTGGGGGTGGGGATCACGGAGCTGGGGGACCTGGGTAGGAATCCTGACTCTACCAGTCACTGCCTGGGTGTCCTCAGGCCAGTTCCTTAATTTCTCTGAGCCCCCATTTCCTCATAAGGTTACTGAAAAAATTAGAAATAAGACATAATACAGTATATATTGGCTGCCTAACAGGTTAAGGTGTGTTAGTTTTCACCCCCTAGTAAGTCAGGGGCCAGGGTGATGTTAGCTCCTCTGACGTGGCCCCTTGTCAACTCCCCCAAGTTGTCATGTCTGCCCAGCTTCCCAGGCAGCCACTCATTCCTTCCAACCCATTTCACCGGACAGCTTTGAGAAGGAGGAAGGAGCAGGGCATCTGGAAACTGGAAGTTCAGTCCCAGTCCCCTCACTCACCAGCTTGTGAGTAGCTACTTAACGCCTGTTCCTCAGTTTCCTCATCTGTAAAATGGGGATATGATATGTGTCTCACAGAGCTGTTGTGAAGATTAAGTGAGAGATTACATGTTGCAAAAAATCAAGCCATTGTGAGTGATCCACAAAAATGCCTGTTGACACCATGATGATCTCACTGAGCCCGGGAGGAAGAGTAGGGACCAAGGCAAGGTCACCTGGTTTGTCGTCTCTGAAGAGAAGGTGGAAAAAGAGATCAGATGGAGCCTGGGGCTAATGATTTGGTGTATTCTCTTTCCTTGGGCTCATCAAAACAGAAACACGAGGGGCCTTGAAAGGGAGAGAATGCATGTTTGCCCAGAGCCTGCTCTATGCCAGGCACTGAGGGAGGTGCTCTGTGTACATGAGCTTATTTCATCCCGAGGTCAGCATGCTTATTGCATTTCGGAGATGATCCAACTGAAGCTCAGGAGACCCTTTCAAGAAACTTGTAACCAGGATTGCCCTTGAGTGTAACAGAAGATGGTTTGTTCAGAGGGAAAAAATGGAGATCAAAGACAGGTCAAGTGCAAGAGGAGAGAAGATGCAATCCTGGATCTTTCTGGCATCCTCTTTACAAAGACTTAGCATTTCACAGAATACTAACGTTTCAGAGCTAGAAAGGAGCATATGGAGATGATCTAGGTTAGATTCTCTTTTGTAAGTTGAGGTTCAGAGCCTGTAGGGGACTTGTCCAAACTCATGGCTGCAGAGCAGAGGGGGCTGGACTAGAATTTAACCCTCTGGGCCCTGAATCCAGCCTTGCTCCATTGGCCCATTATTCCATACTTCTGTGTGTGCCTGTGTGTCTGACTAGGAAAGGAAAAACCTGGAGAGAAAAATCTCTTTTGAGAGCATCACTCAAGTGAGAAGCTCAGGGATTCACTGAAAACATATTAGACATTTCAGCATTGCTGAGATGATTGTCGGTAACACTTGACAGGTTGCTTTTATGTCCATAACTTGTCTTTCTGGGTCTTGTGTAAGCAGGTCAGGTTGGCTCTGGGACCCTTGGCATTCACATGAGCTAAGAATGATTTACTACAACTACACTTTGCTGCTTGAACATTATTAGTTTTGAAAGATGCTGTCTGGTCTCAGACCTTGAGTTAAACTTCGAACTGATAGTCAGAGCAGTAAAATGCAGTATAGATACAGTGAGCTGTGGACGAGACACACTGATTATTCCTTCAGCACATGTTTATGGAGCACCTACACTTACTCTTGCTAAGCTCTTCTGTAGACCTTCCTAATGGAGGGAGAGGATCATAAATGACTAAGTAAAATATATAATAGTGATAAGGAGAAGGTGACAGGAAGTTCTGGGAATGGGGAGTTCAGAGTAGGCCTCACTGAGAAAGGGACATTTGAACAAAGACTTGCAAGAGGCCGGAGAATGAGCCACAGCTGTGACTGGGGTGGAGTTGTTTTGGCCAGAGGGAAGAGGAAGCACAAAGTTCTAGAGACAGGAGCCTTCCTGGGAGACGGAGGACTAGCACAGAGGCCAGTGTGGCTGGATCAGTGCGTTAAGGAGAAGTCGTAGGACATGAGGTCAGAGTGGTTGGTACCAGGGGCCAGAACATGGCAGGGACTTAGGGCTGGACCAGAGTGACAGCAGCTGGGGTGGGAGAGATGGTCCGATACTGAATGTATTTTAAACATATCATCCAATGCAGTTTTAGTTAACAAATATGTGATGTGTGCTTTTAACATTCAAGGTAAATACAGCACAACTCTGAAGCGCTCACCATGAAGCTGAAGCGATAAGAAAAGTAAAGAAATAGCTGCAATACGAGATTGTGTAAGGCTAAGCACCGAGAGGAGAAAATCACTAGGGGAAATCGTTCTTGTTCCGGGTCAGGGTCAGGGACAAAGGCTTTACTGAAATATGCAAAAGGTCTAGCGCAGGAGGCAGCCCTGTTCTTAGGATAAATATTAATTAATTCACTTGGGCCTGAAGGATGCTGCTTTGCCCTCATCTGCAGAAAGATGATAATAATGACTATTGTTCTTTGAATTTTCTTTTCTTTTTTTTTTCTCCTTTCCTTTCCTTTTTCTTTTTCTTTTTTGGCTTTAAACAACAGAACTTTATTGTCTCCCAGTTCTGGAGGCTAGAATTCCATAATCAAGATGTCAGCAGAGCCACGCTCCCTGTGACACCTGTAGGGGAATACGAGTTCGCTTCTTCCTGGCTTCTGGTGGTTTGCCAGAGGTCCTTGGCATTCCCTGGCTTGCAGTTGCCCCACTCAGATCTCTGCCTTTGTTGTCACATGGTGTTCTCCCTGTGTCTCTGTCTTCACGTGGCTGTCTTGCAATAGGACACCAGTCATATTGGATTAATAGCCCACCCTACTCGAGTAGGACCTCATCTTAACTAATTACATCTGCAACACACCTATTTCCTAATAAGGTCTCATCTTAATGTACCAGAAATTGTTAGGACTTCAACATATCGTTGCCAGGGGGTGGGGACAACACACTTCAACCCATAACACCAGCCTCATTTGATTATATTTCCTGTCAGGGCTTTTTACGGTAAACTAGCTTTTTTTGCTGTCATTCATTAAGATTTTATCAATTAATCCTCACACTAATTCCTTGAGGTGGGCCATTATCATCTCTCTTTTGCAGATAGGAAACTTGCTGAAGATCACACAACTTGAAGTATTTGGAGGCAGGGCTTGAACCCAAGCAGCTGACTCCCAGGCCTGTCCACTCACGGGGTTACTGTGAAGAGGAAAGGAGTTCTAGAATACACCGGGGAGTAGTGGCCCCAAACAGATGGTTCTTACGACAATAAAGTCATTAAACAAATACCAAGCACCTGCTGTATATTAGACACTCTGTTGTGCTAGAAGACATGTGAGCCCAAGTAGACTCGGTCAAGAGTGGACCTTGCAGTCCACGGAAGACAGACATGAATCCAATAACCACACAAATGGATGTGGTTAAGTACAAACTGAGGTTGGTGCTCTGAAGAAAACTTACCCAGTTTTAAGAACATTGAACCGGGAACTGGCCAAGATTGAGGGAGAGGGATACCCCAAAATAATATGATAATTATTAGGAATGAGGGAGTGGCTTGGGTGGGATTCACTGTAAGTGTCTGATAAGTAATCAGATAAATAAGTAATCCAGTGTTCTTTCCAAACCATGGGCTGTGGCACAGCAGTGAATTGTGAAATCAATTTGGTGGCTGCAACTGGCATTTTAAAAATAAAATGGAATAGGATCAGACATTAGAGGCATTGTCCATAGGAAGAGAGGCTGTGAAACTTTCAGTTATACAGTATATGTGTGTGTTGAGCGTGACCTGAGTCCTTATGTAAAATATATTTCATAATGTGTTATCATCAAAGAAGTTAGAGAAACATTAGATGAGCTTTTGTGATCAGGTGGAGTCCTAGGTTTGAATCCCAGCCTTGTTTTACCTTCCCAGGGTCAGTTTGGGCAGCTTATTTAATTTCTCCCAGCCGTCTCCTCTCCTGACCGTAACAGCATCTCTCCGATCAGCTGGAGGCAAAGAATGAGTCAATGCCTGGGGAGAGTCTAGAACAAGGCCCTCTCCCTTTCCACAGTGGCTTGGTCATGTTCAGAGGATGCCCACCTAGCTACGGCAGGCCCCCGCCCCCCACTTCCTCACACCTGTATCCTTTCTAGACAGTGAGCACCCAGGGTCCCTTGCACCACGAAGCAACCTCTTTTTGTGCCCCACGTCACAACTCCTTGCCCGGCCCCCCAGCTTCAGGCGGTGGTGGTGGAGAGTTCTTTGCCCATTGCCAGTGTCAGGGCTTTCTCTGAAGCTGAGGAAGCCTGCTCAGCCCACGTGTAGGTATAGCCTGGAGCCGGGGGCCCTTAGTGTCGCCGGAGAAACCCTCAAGCAGGAGGAGAGTGGCTGAGAGATAAATGCCTGTCTCCAGTCCTTCAGACTCACATCCTATACCGTCCCTGGGGGGACTGGACTCCGTTTCCCAAGGCGGTAACCAGCTCAATAATGTACCCTTAACTGACTTTCTCCCTGCTGGTCTCACTTTCCTAGGTCCCTCATCCTGCTCCCTGGGATCTTTTCCCAAGAAATTACCTGCTCCCAAGTGCTTCTTTCAGGCTTTACTTCCAGGGAACCATTTGAAGTCAGGGCAGCACCTAAATAGGCTCAGGTAACTTTTCTCAGCAGTTCCCAGTTAAGGAAATTCCATCCAACCTGCTTGCTGGTTCTCACTTCCCTGGACTAATGAAAACTCAAAAGGACAAGGAAAACCCAGAGGATCCACACTATATGTTTATTTTTGGCAGCCTTCTCAGGTTGAGCTTGAGCTCGGGCTAGGTTGGTTCATGCCTCACATTCTTTTGCATTCTGGAGGATTCACAGGGAGAAGTATTAATTAATTGCATCATAACAAACACATGAAAATAATGACAGTTGTCATTTAGTGAGCAACTTGTTCTATTAATTTTGAATGTTCTATTTCAACTTCTATTAATATTAATTTTATTAGAAATTTAAATGTAACATTTAAAGTTTAATTTCTTTTTTAACAGCTTTCTTAAGATGTAATTCACATACCATACAATTCACCCATGTGAAGTGTACAAATCGATGGTTTTTAGTAAATTTACAGAGCTGTTCAGCCATCACCACAATCAGTTTTAGAAGATTTTCATCATCACACAAAAAAATCCCTTATCCATTAGCAGTCCTTACTTTCTTCTCCCAAACATCCCCGCCCCCCAACCCCTGACAACCACTAATCTATTTTCTATCTCCACGGATTTGCCTTTTCTGGACAATTCATGGAAACAGAATCATTTGTGGTCTTTTGTGTTTGGCTTCTTTTACTCTGTATAATATTTTCAAGGTTCATCGAAGTTGTAGCATGTATCAGTATTTGATTTCTTTTTATTAGCAAATAACATTTTATTGTATGGATGTACCATGTATCTACTACTTTTTGATTGTCTCTTTTGATCACTGTAGTACTCCTAACACCTAGAACAGTGCCTGCCGCAAAAACTGTTGGATAAATATATATGAGACATATGAATGAGTAATTGGTGAGAGATCTCACGGTAGGAATGAAACTTAGTTCAAAAACTAAGCTGTGAAAGAGGTGTACGTTTCTTTATTTTTCTATAACTAAGTTAAATTCCTATTTTTAGAACCATCCTGTGCAATTCAGGGTCTCCTAGCCTGAGAATACCTCTGTCTCCAGGATCATCCCCTACCCACACTGGCATCTTCTGAGACAGACTCATTCCCCAAGATTGCAGGTATAGGAGTCCATCAGGCAGGATGCAGCTAGGTTACCTCCTTTTCCAGCAGGGATTCTCCTTGAAACTTCCCTGCCCTCCAGTGTGCAGGGGTCCCTGCCAGGCAAGGCTGAGGGATAGTTGTGAGGCTGCCTGAGATCCTCTCTGCCTGGACACACAGCTGGTGACGCCTTCTCTGGAGTCCTGCAACCTACCCAGGTGCTGCAGACTGACACAGGACAGTTGGATTGTCCCCAATTCTTGACTCTCGTTCTCATCCCCTGACTGTCCGCTTTTTTAGCTAACTGTGGTGGGAAGAGCAGAGGCTTGATCCAATAGCCACAGGTTCAAATTCAGGTTCTATCAACCTAGCTGTATGACCTTGGACAATTCCTTTCCCTCTCCTGAGCCTCACTTTCCTTACTGGTAGTGTTATGGGGGTGAACAAGTATAATGCCTATGTCCCCCCAAAATCTACTGGCCCTCTTGTCCCTATGTGTTGAGGCTGTTCTGACCTCAACATACAAACGAAGCAGTTTCGTACTTTGGATGATCACCACCCTGCCTACTCCTATCCTCACCCCCACTCGCTCTACTCCAGCCTTCACGGTCGACTCGGCATTTCTCTAATGCTCCAAGCATGTTCCCATTCCAGGATCTTTGCGTTTTCTGTTTCTTTGCCTGGAATGCTCTTCTCCTAGACACTGGCAGGGCTAGCTCCCTCATTTCCCTTAGTTTTTGATGAAAACTCACTTCTTGCAGGAAGACTTCCTGGCCTGCCTCAACACCACTCCTCTTCCCCCTCACATACCACCCGCCCAGTCTGTCTCCTTCCCTGACCTAGGTTTGCCCCCAGCTTGTATCACTACCTAACATCTAACATCCTTCTTCATCATGTGTCTTCCCCACCATAATATCAGCTACATGAGAACAGAGTTTGATCTGTTGAGTTTGCTAGTGTAGCCCCAGCACCCAGAATGCTTTGCAAGATGTTGTGAAAATATTTGTTGACTCAATGAATGAATAAATGAATGGGGGCTTCCCTGGTGGCGCAGTGGTTGAGAATCTGCCTGCTAATGCAGGGGACACGGGTTCAAGCCCTGGTCTGGGAAGATCCCACATACCGCGGAGCAACTAGGCCCGTGAGCCGCAACTACTGAGCCTGCGCGTCTGGAGCTTGTGCTCCGCAACAAGAGAGGCTGCGACAATGAGAGGCCCGCGCACCGCGATGAAGAGTGGCCCCCGCTTGCCGCAACTAGAGAAAGCTCTCGCACAGAAACGAAGACCCAACACAGCCAAAATTAAATAGATAAATTAACTAAAAAAAAAAAAAAAAAAAAAAAAAATGAATGGGTGAATGATGTGGGGAATGGGGAAAGTCTATATTGTCTGGCTTGTCATATTCACTGTCTGCTTTCTGGGCTCAACCCCGGTGGGGAGTTCCCAGCCTCTGAGAAGCCAGTTTCCTCCTCCCCTGCATCTTCCCACCCCCAGGTCTTTAGACGTCTCATCAGCTCCTTTGAATTGTGCATGCCCCACATGAGGAGGTCAGCCACAAAGGGCCTAGAGTTCCGGAAAAGGCAAACTTTAAAAAAACTTTATTTTTTTTTCTTCCAATCTGCATAAAGTGCAGAGGCCTGCCCAAACAGCAGTGCGACGGGTAACAAGTGTGCACCACGGATGGCAGTCCCGTGCGCGGTAGGTGCTCAGATGCCTGCTGAGAAGAGCCACTAGGAGAGCTGAGATTCAGAGGTGTTACCTCAGCTCACAGCTCCATCCTGGGAGTGAGGTACCATTCAAATGTCATGTTTTGGAATCTGAATACACTCCACTCCACCTTCTTTTAGGTTTTAAAAGCTCATCAAGGAAGGGAGAAGTAGAATCTGGAGGAATTGGTATATGCATAGATGTTGTAGATCCCTGCCCACCCATCTATCTCTACAGGGCAAACCCTGAGCGTTGTTTATAACGTGCAAGGGGGTCCAGTAGAGGTGTTGACACAACACATAGAGGACGAGGGCTTTGTCATTTTCTTCTACACTTGACACGGTTGCTTAAATGTGCTAAGGCAGGCAACAGCATAACTTAAGATGTTGGGTTTGTTTGGGGCCTGAGCAGCAAGTGGTCTAATAAATTGGGACTGGTTTGTTCTAACTCTCTACTCACCTCCAACTTGCTGTGTGACCTTGAATGACATTCCCAACCTCTCTGAGCCTTAGGCTGATCCTCTGCAAAGATCATCCACTGGCAAATTACAGTATCAAGAGGTTTTCAAAGGCTGGGCTACTGCTCAGTGCCTTTACAAGGAGATGCCTGAGATGTAAAAGCCTTTGTGTACAATTTGCCTGAGACCTAAAGCAGAAGTGAGAAACAGCTGAATATGTGGTGTGTCAAGTTCTCAGCAGAGATGTGAACATCTTTTGCAAAGCTTCAGGCACCGATGGCTTCCTGTGGGTATTTTACATCTGAATGCCCAGCTCAGTTGGACTTGTCAGTTTCCATTTCTCCCTCGTCAGTGGGAGGATCGGAGGACTCATGTGAGGAAACCAGACTCCATCCTTGACCTTCTTTTCTACACACGTCTAATCACCAGTTTTGAGCAATTCTCTGCCCTAAATTGCCTCCAAGCCACCCACTTGTCTCCATTCCCCTGGACACCACCCTAACCCAACTCCTCACCCCACCCCACTCCCGGTTCCTGCAATAGCCCCCTATCCTGTGTCCTCCCTGGTTTGCAGAGCAGCTCGAGTGACGGTTGGAGCTAGACTAGGGTCACCGCCCCCCCTCTCCCGCTCCAGCTGCTTAAGCTCTTCAAAGCCTCTCCACCGCTCTCCTATAAAGTCCCAATTCTTCCTATAACTCTCACCGCCTTCCGTGTTCATCTCTGCAGCCCTTCTGCCCCCCGCACTTTATAACCCTGGCCACATGGAATCACTTGCCCCCTTTCCCACATCTATCCCTCACATGTGCTGTGCTTCTGTTTGGAACCAGCATCTTTCCCATCTTCACTTGGGGAACTCCCACTTGATCCTTAGGCCTCTCGATCTGGGAGGCACTTTCTCCCCCCAGTTTCCCTGATCTACTCTCTCTGGCTTAGGCTGAGATTTCTCCTCCTGTGCTAACTGATTAACTGGAGGCGTCTGCCTGGAATGCTAGTCTGAGGAGGTTTTGGAGACCAAGGTGAGTGAGAAAGAGAGCTGTGAATGGTTGAAGGCGTTTGCAATGGAAGGAGGGGTGTGTGTGTGCAGTTAAGCCTTCACCACCTGATGTGACCCTTCCCCTTGCCTGTGTCTAGCTCCAACCCCGCCCCCGCCCCGCCCCCGCCCCGCCCCGCCCCGCCCCCACCCCCGCCGCCCCGTGAAATCCTCTGACTGCATCTGCCCACACTGATCTCACCTTCTCCAAATGCCTTTGTGTAGAATCAAAGCCACAGAGCTAGCCCGGAATTCTTCCATGATTGCGCTAGGCATCATTTCTGTCTCCTGAGGCTGGATGCTCCTAGGAAATAAGAAACTTCTAATGGAGTCTTCTCTGTTCCCCATCCGGCAGGGCTGGAAAATAGTTGCTGAGAGCTGGATGGCTGCTTGCAGCGCTTCGCTCTGGCTCCCCAGTACCCTGTCGATGGTCACGTGTCCTCTTCCCTACGGGCTCTAAGACCCCGTGCTCCCAGGGCTCTGATCTCATCTCCTGCTGTAGCCTGTCTATGTCATGCTTGAACTTCTCATGGTTCCCCCACTTCCCACTGTTCAAGTTCATTTCAAATGTCACCTCCTGGAAGACCCTTTCCTGACTATCCTGCTCCTTTATGACTCTCTAGAAAGTTACCCTGCTTTACGTTCTTTAGACCATGTGTCTTCTTTTGCTGTGTTTCCTTTTTTCTTATTGTCTGGCTCCCCCACCCCCATGCCCCCCAAATATAGACTCCCACATTTTGTCTGTCTTGTTCTCACTGTATCCCCAGACCAGGCACTGTGGCTGAATGGATGGATGAGTGAGTGAATGAATGAATGAATGAATGAGCAAACGCCTGAGGAATGGGCTGTCTGTCATTGAGACTGGTCCAGTAGGGGGGCATCTTTTACCAGACTGTTAATTTCCCAGCCCTTTGGAATTACAGCATCTGGCTCTGCACATTCAGGAGAATTGTAGATGGCCTCTTGCTTTCTGGGAGAAAGCAGTGGAAAGAAAGAAAAGAGAAAGAGAGAGAAGGAGAGAGAGAGAGAGAAGGAAATGGTTGCTGGATTTGAATGTGCACTGGGCCACCTGAAAGGCAAAGGAGCCATCAGCCACTGTTCTGATCCTCAGCTTCTCCCACTGCTGGAAAGAAAGGAGGCTGGGAAAGTGCCCCTTCCGGTGGCCATATTTGCTGAAAAACAGTAAGCCACGTTTCACAGCTGACGCACCAGAAAGGAACAAATACCCCTCTGACGGGCTCTGAGCCTTGGACTTGAGAATCCCCTGAAGATGTTAAGGGAGTTTAATATTTCCCAGCAGAAAGTGCTTTTGGAGGAAGGAAACAGGGAGGGAGGGAAGCATTTTCCTGTATCCTTTTTGGTCTTAACAAACCAGGCCTGTTCCTCCGGTGAATGCTTCGGTTTTTTTCCTGTAGTTTATTCTCAAAACCTGTTCAGTGATGCTCAAAGGCTGTCTTTCCTCCAGGACCAGGCAGAGAACTTCTTAACCTGAGATAGCTGTTTGTTTCTAATATTTTTTACTGTGATAAGTTTGAAAAATACCAAAAAGCAGAATTTTAAGGAAATTAAAACAATCTATATTCCCAGCACTCAGAGGCAAACCTCCAGGCTTTTGCTTCTCTCATATATGCTTATGAAATTTGGGAACATGTCATATATACTGCTTTCTCATTTGACAATATGTCATAAACCATCATGAACATTCTTATTTAAGAGAAATTGTTTTTGTTTTCTTATTACAAAATAATACACTTTTGTTATAGAGAACTAAAAAAAGAAAATGAAATGAACAAAAAAACCCAGATAGCACAGAGAAATTTTAAAAATCTGTAATTTCACCATTCAGAGATAATCACTATACAATATGTACCCAACTATTCTTTAAAAACGTATTCCTAATATATATAAAATATAATTATATCTAAAAGCTATTCTTAAAAGGATAAAAATTGAGCCATGTTGTACATTCAGTGAGGCCAGGGAAATAGTCTCTCATAATATGACCATTTAAAATCAAGTACCTTTCATATATAACATGATTATTATGTGATGGAACATGGCAGTAGCTCCAGTGAAACATTTAAATCACCTTCTCCCTTGCTTTTCTCTACTATGGAGCCTGAAAAGTGAAAAATACTCAGCTTCCCTTGTTGCTGAGGGTGGTCATGTTATTTATTCTGATCAATAGGACAAAGGCAGTTACCTGAGAAAGGCTTCTCTTCCCAAATAAAAAGACAATAACTTAAAAAGAGAAGACTTTTTGCCATTTACACTACCATTTCTTTTTTTTTTTTTACACTACCATTTCTTTTTCCTTCTTGGAATGTGGACGTGATGCCTAGAATGCAGCAGCCATTTTGAAAATATGAGGACAAAATCCACAAGCAAAGGACAGTATAGCAGGAAAATAGTAGAAACTGTTGATGATTTTCATGATAACTTCTCTAGCTCTGAACTGGAGTGAGAAAAATATGCTCCATACTTGTTTAAACCACTATTTGTGAGTTTTACTGTTACTGTCTGTGATTGCTCTCCTAACTGATTTGAGATGTGTATAAAATCCAGCATTATACAAGTCTGCCCTTTATCTCTCCATGCTCCATGCAAAATTACCAACTCTCATATTCGAACTTGGTGGGGCCATGTTCACAATAATATGCTTAATCCAGGAAGGTACCTATTTCAGATGTTCATTTCAGTGGGAGTTCATAACATCTGGCTATCTTCACTCAATTATTTTTATGTAGGTTTGTAATTTTTCTGTCTTCAAACCCCCTTCAGTGACCAACTTACCATCCCAAGTCAAGAGCTGAGCTGTATATTTCTGTGTACCAACCCATAGCACAGTGCTTTGTGAAAGGTAGGCACTCAATAAATGAGTGGTTTGATTGTCTGATTTTAATTCTCTGATTTCTTGGTTACAGAATGTGTAAGAATTGCTGAGACTATTGATTTAGACATCTTTACAGAATGCACGAACACAAAACGATGTTTGATTTTTTAAATGCTAAGCAGAGTGGTCAAAATGACCCTACTGTACTCTTTTGTTTAAGGAATATTTCCAGCTGCCCATCATCCATCATTTAATTATTGTTACCAGCAATATATCTCAGTCCAGTGGTAAGATTAACCTTTTGAAAGAAAGGTTTTGTTTGAAAAGATCTGGAAATGATTAGTGAGGCAGCTATGGCACTGCTCATGTCTTCTCCTGATAACAAATGGGAGGTGGTCAATTAGTTGAGCTATGCTTGGTCATATGGTCTCTTGTAATTGAGGGTCTGGTGTTCTTGCCTGTCTGAGCAGGCGGTGGGTCAGCAGGGAGCCTCACGGCAAGGCAGACAAAGAGGGAAGAGGGTAGTGTGGTTGCCCAATAAGTCTTCAGAACAAATTGATCCGAACTGTTTGTGGTTCCAAAAGTCACCATGTAGCTGTCCTTGGTGTGTCATTGGGCAATGGTTGGGGGTGGGGGTGGGAACTTTGACCTTTGCCTGTCCACTTGCAGCAGCAGGATGAGAGCCAACTGTTCAATGAGTATCTTCAGTTCATGTCTTGTTTGCCTGGCTCAATCCATCTTCTTCTGCCATGGGGACCAGCACAAGGAAGAAATCACTGGAGAGGTTAGTCTTGTTGGCTTCTCCCTGGTGGGAGGCCAGAGGGCTAAAAGCCAAGGCCACTTGGTGACTGTAGGAGCCGAAGGGGCTTTGGCCTCACAGCCCATTAGGTGAATCAATTGAGCAAGAGAAGAACAAGGACAGCCAATGGCTGGGATCCAGGAAGGCGAGGTGCCAGGGGGAGGGTAAAGCAGGAGAGAGGCCTCAGGGCTTAGTTGGAAAGAACAGAACAGAGAACAGAACAGAACATAAATTCTGTTATGCTCCTTCATCCCCCGAACTAATTGGCCTTAAGAAGTAAAAGTTCGTGTTTAACGGACTCTCCTTTATGCAGAGACCACATTTATGGAAACACTGTTAAGTCATTTTCTTATAGAGGCATCAGGAGAGGGTCCACAAGAAGTAAAGGAAGAAGATGCTGGCTGGGTTAGAAAGGCTCATGGATGTCTGCACATAAAGGGATTTGGAGGTCATTGAGGCTACCAACTGCCTTTTATGGAAACGCTCAAGGGAGGGAGAGTGGCGTGCCCAAGGTCATACGGGTTCAGGGTGCAACCTGGCTTTTTTATGCCAGACCTGGTGATCCTTCTCCACACCTCTTCCAAGCCTCCTTTGATATTTCCAGTGGGAAACGGCTCCCCACTCCCCTTCAGCCTCTGGGTTCTAATTCCTGTGCTCTGCAAATCCCTTTTCCTTCCCCTCCCATCCTCTGCCCATTGATGACCTTCCTTAATAAGGGAAAAGGAAATAAGTATAGAGCCCAGAGGTGGCTTGGTGCTTGGGGATTGGGTGAGTGGTTATACAAGCAGAGCGTTTACAGGGAAATGAAGATTATCTAAGATTCAGTTTGCTGACCATGACACCCCAGACAGGAGTGTCTCCATCTTGGGCCTAGAAATTTATTTCAACATAAGGAAGATCTTATTAGCCTCATTTAAAGAATAAAGAAAACGAGGCACCATGAAGGAAAGTGCTTTGCTCAAGGTCACAATGGTCATATGTAACTGAATAAGGGGCCCTGATTGACTCTACTGCAACTTGTGGCTTCAGCATAGAAGAGAACAGCTTAGTGCGGTGCAGAATTTATTTAATTTATTTACATTGCTTCCAATGTAAACTGGGAGGTCAGTAGCATCTTTTTCATGTGTAAGGAAGTATGGAAGTCCCTGGGTGTTAGTGGAGCTCAGGCACTTTAATTGTTGGGGTCCTCGGAGAAACAGGTGCTAAAGGAGTAGATGTGGACGAGATTTATCGGGGGTAACGCTTCCGAAGGAAAAAGGGGGAGTGAGCAGAAGTAGGCAGGCCTTGGACCAGGATGCAGGTCTGAATCCTGTGAAAGGAGAGAGGGAAGGGAGCATTAGGAAGAGCCTCAGACCACAGTGCAGCTCTGGAACGTCTCTGCTGGACTGAGGGAGGAATGACCCAGGGGGCAGGAAAGGACTGGCTCTAGGGCCCCCGTTGTGTCCAGCCGCTAGCCAGCAGCAGCCTGGGGGAGGTGTGCCCTTGGTGGGAATGTGCGGTGGTCCAAAGGGGCGCACCTAGAGGCTGTCAGTCAACCGTGCTCCTGCAGCAGGTTCTCTTGAAGGTGAAGGTGAGCTGCGCACCTCTGTGGCTGCCACGACATGCAATGTTTGCCTGCACACCCTGTGTCAGGTTCCATGATCGGCCTGGAGGCTACAGAGATCGGAGGAACATTGTTCCCATCCCCCAGGGAGCTCATGATCTAGCTGGGAAGACCAAACTTGCACACCTGAGTGAGGGAATGTGTGTTAAATAATGGCAAAGGTAAATAATAACAGGAGAGTGATGGAGCAGTTTGAAGTTGTGGGGAGCGATGTGTGCTGGTGGTTCAAAGAGGGATCCCTGGAGGAGAGCTTGGGATGCTCCCATTAGGTAATATGATAGGTGTGTGTGCCAGGTGTTCTGCATCATTTCAGCCTTCCTCATGCCCACGTGATGCCTCCATCCATTCGACATTCACCAAGTACCTACTAACCATGAGGTTCCATGCCAGGAACAGTAATTATGTGGGTCATCAACAAGCTTACAATATTGAAGGGCCTTGTAGTCTGATGAGTCATTTCAAAAAAACAAACCTGTAGAAGTATGTGTGACTTTGTGGGGGGGCTCCTAACGACAGAAGTCCTGCTAATATCCATGGTGAGGCACAACAATGGCAAAGGCATTCGCTTCATTACCATATACCTGTTAAGCTCTGTAAAGCACGATGTGGTAGTAGGAAGTCTTTTCTTTCCATTCATCATAAAAAAAAAAATAGAAAAAACATGAAAAAATAGAATAACAAATCATATAATAGACCATGAACACACACATCAACCAGCTTCAACAATTATCGGCTCACAGCAAATATTGTTTCACCTTTAGCCTCATCTAGCTCTACCATCTTGTATTATTTTGGAGCAAATCCGCAACGTCATATAATTTCACTGGTGAATATTTTAGTATATATCTCTGAAGAATAAGGATGCTGTTCTTCTTTTAAAACATATCCACAATACTGGTATCACACATTTAAATTTCCTAACCTCAATTTTCTTATCTGTCAAATGGGCATAATGATATCTATCTTGCAGGGCTGTTAGAGTTTTATATAGAGTGCTTAGTCTAGTAGCTAACCACAGTCATGCTCTTATTATATATAATGTGTATGATCATTGCTAGGTAATGTGGAGGAAAATAAAAGAACCCCAAAGCATGATTTCTGACCCCAGAATTTCCAGTCTAATTAGAAAAACTAAGAAACATATTAGTTGTGTGTGTTAGTTCTGCTTTCATAGAACACTTTGCACGGGAAATGATATTTAGTGAATTTGGTTTTCTTCCATGAAATGCAGTGACATTTTCATATGTTCAGGATCTATATCAAGGGAGAAATGCTTACTTAAGTAATTAGTCTTGGTAACAAAGGACCAAACAGAATCCCAATTCTTGAATTGCCCAATTATTCTTCTTTTGAATAGAATTAAATTACATTACTTGAATTTTTTAACACTTACACATATATTCTTTCTTTCTTACACAATCTACACGTAACATCACACAAACATATAACATCTGTCTTGCACACACACAGGTCTTGCACCTTTTTTTATACACTTTTGACTTGGTGATGTGGTAGCTTTTATAATTTCCAATTACTGACCTTTTGAGTTGAATTTTGTCAGTCTTATCAGTTCATATTATTACTAATGGTCTTTATGTCTCAAGATCTGTATTAATTCCCTCGGAGTACTGGCCATTCATATAAAATTCCCCAGACAATTATTCAGCAGCAGGAAGTGTTTTTATTCTGGTAGCAAACACTATTTCATGCTAATGCCCTTGTGTCTCAGGGTTTATACAAGTACAAAGAAGAAAAGGCACTGAATTCAATAGCTTGGCCTTTCCTTTTATTTTCTGTCAGCAATTTTCAGTTGGTTTTTTCCTTGTAAGCCATTTGGAAAATGAGCAATTTTTATTTTCTGAATGATACCAAGCTCCAAATGATATAAATTACAGGGGTCAGTGCTTAGGAATCATGATGAAAACTCAACAACAAGAAAACAAACAACCTGATTTTAAAATGGGCAAAAGGGGCTTCCCTGGTGGTGCAGTGGTTAAGAATCCTCCTGCCAATGCAGGGGACACATGTTCGAGCCCTGGTCCGGGAAGATCCCACATGCCGCGGAGCAACTAAGCCCGTGCGCCACAACTACAGAGGCCCACGCGCCTAGAGCCCGTGCCCTGCAACAAGAGAAGCCACTGCAATGAAGCCACTGCAAAGCTCACGTACTGCAACGAAGAGTAACCCCTGCTCGCTGCAACTGGAGAAAGCCCGTGCGCAGCAACGAAGACCCAACGCAGCCAAAAATAAATAAATAAATTTATTTAAAAAAAAAAATAAAATAAAAAATAAAATGGGCAAAGGGCTTGAATAGACATTTCTGCAAAGAAGATGTACAAATGGCCAATAAGCACATGAAAAGATGCCCAGCATCGCTAATCATTAGGACAATGCAAATCAAAACCACAGTGAGATACCGTCTCTCACCCATCAGGATGGCTACTATGAAAACAAAACAAAACAAAACAGACAAACAAAAAATCCCAGAAAATAACAAGTGTTTGGGAGAACGTAGAGAAATTGGAACCCTCGAACGCTGTTAGTGGGAATGTAAAATGGTACAGCTGCTATGGAAAACAGTATGGCAGTTCCTCAAAAAATTAAACATAGAATTATGACATGATCCAGCAATTCCACTTCTGGGTATATACCCAGAAGAATTGAAAGCAGGGACTCAGTGAGATATTGTACACCCGTGTTCATAGCAGCATTATTCACAACAGCCAAAAGATGGAAGCAATCCACGTGTCCATGGATGGGTGAATGTATAAACACAATGTGGTATATACATACAGTATTGTACAGCCTAAAAAAGGAAGGAAATTCTGACACAGGCTACAACATGAACGCACCTTGAAGACATTAATGCTAAGGGAAATAAGCCAGTTACAGAAGAACAAATACTGTATGATTCCACTTACAAGAGGTACCTAGAGTAGTCAAACTCACAGAGACAGAAAGTAGCACAGTGGTTTCTAGGGCCTGGGAGGAGGCGAAATGAGCTGTTGTTTAATGGGTACCGAGTTTGAATTCTTCAAGATGGAAGATGTTCCGTGGAGGGATGGTGGTGATGTTTGTACTTAATGCCACCGAACTGTACACTTAAAAATGATGATGATGATAAATGCTGGAGAGGGTGTGGAGAAAAGGGAACCCTCCTGCACTGTTGGTGGGAATGTAAATTGATACAGCAACTATGGAGACCACTATGGAGGTTCCTTAAAAAACTAAAAATAGAATTACTATAGGACCCAGCAATCCCACTACTGGGCATATACCCTGAGAAAACCAAAATTCAAAAAGAGTCGTGTACCACAATGTTCATTGCAGCTCTATTTACAATAGCCAGGACATGGAAGCAACCTAAATGTCCATTGACAGATGCATGGATAAAGAAGATGTGGCACATATATACAATGGAATATTACTCAGCCATAAAAAAGGAATGAAATTGAGTTATTTGTAGTGAGGTGGATGGACCTAGAATCTGTCATACAGAGTGAAGTAAGTCAGAAAGAGAAAAACAAATACCGGATGCTAACACATATATATGGAATCTAGAAAAACAGTACTGATGAACCAAGTGGCAGGGCAGGAATAAAGACACAGATGTAGAGAACGGACTTGAGGACACAGTGGGGGGAAAGGTAAGCTGGGATGAAGTGAGAGAGTGGCATGGACATATATACACTACCAAATGTAGAATAGATAGCTAGTGGGAAGCAGCCGCATAGCACAGGGAGATCAGCTCGGTGCTTTGTGACCACCTAGAGGGGTGGGATGGGGGGGGTGTGGGAGGGAGATGCAAGAGGGAGGGGATATGGGGATATATGTATACATATAGCTGATTCACTTTGTTATACAGCAGAAACTAACACAATATTGTAAAGCGATTATACTCCAACAAAGATGTAAAAAAACAAACAACAACAAAAAAACCCCAAAAAACAAATACACCAAAAAATGATGATGATGAAGGGAAAGGGGGAGGGGCAATATAAGGGTAGGGGATTAAGAGGTACAAACTATTATGTTTAAAATAAGCTATAAGGATATATTATACAATGCAGGGAATATAGCCAATATTTTATAATAACTATAAATTGTGAATTATATATGGTATACCTATAACTTATGTAATATTGTGCATCAACTATATGTCAATAAAATTTTTTTTAAATAGTAATAATGATAAATGTTATGCTATATGTATTCTACCGTAATTAAAATTTTAAAAAATCTGTAGCAAAAATGAGTCATGATGATAATACTAATATAGACTTTAATATACCAGGAGCTGGTTTTTTGTTTTGGGGTTTGTTTGGTTTTTTTTTGGTTTTATTGGGTCTTAGTTGCGGCACTCGGGATCTTGGTTGTGGCATGCAGACTCCTTAGTCGCGGCATGCATGCGGGATCTAGTTCCCAGACCAGGGATGGAACCCAGGCCTCCTGCACTGGGAGCATGGAGTCTTATTCACTGGACCATCAGGGAAGTCCCATCCAGGAGCTGTTTTTAGAACTTTACGTAAGTTAACTCATTTGATCCTCACAATGACCCTATGAGCACCATTATTATCCCCATTTTACAGATGAGAAAGCTAAGGCACAAAAAGGTAGAGTGATGTGACCATGGTCACATAGCCTATAAGTGGCAGAGCTGCGGTTTGAAGACAGGCCATCTGGCTCCAGAGTCTGTGGTTTCAGGGACCTAATCCCAGTACACAGACACACTGAGGAGGCACTGAAAGTTCATATTCAAGGCAGGATTGCCTTGAATATTCAACGATCAACTGTTGAAACGAGAAGAGGCTAAGATCATAGTGCACACTCGCTTGTGTGAACAAAAAGCCTTCAGAAGGAGCCGCCTGGACCGACTACTAGTAGATGGATTGTCTTGAGAAGCGGGGAGCCAGGGCTTGAAGCTCTGTGGGCGGCAGAGTTGTTGGGCGCCTCCAGTGGACACCGGGACTGAGAGGGTATATTGCCAACATTTATTGTGAGCTTGGCACGTGCCGCACTCTGTTCTAAGAGTTTACATATCTTAACACAGCCAATGTTTAGAGCAACCCTATGGAGCACTTCTGTTTTAAGGACGAGGAGATAGGGGAATTCTCTGGTGGTCCAGTGGTAAGGACTCTGCACTTTCACTGCTGTGGGCCCAGGTTTGATCCCTGGTTGGGAAACTAAGATTTCGCAAGCCGCGCCATGCAGGCCAAAAATAAATAAACAAATAAAGATGAGTAGAAGGGTGGAGTGCTTAAGGGACCTGCCCAAGACCACACAGCTAATGGTGGTGCAGAAGTCAGGAGCGTCATATCCAAGCAAGATTGCTGGAGTTTTAATCCCTTTATGTGAAATGGAGTTGACGATTGCTGGCTCTGAAAGGTTTGTCACGATGAAAATAAATATGAGAGGACTTTGGAAAGCAGGTAGAACCATTCCAAAGTGGACCAGCATTTGCCTTTTGCTGGTTCTAGGTTTGGGCCAGAATTCTCTGATCTCCTCTTACTTGTTGAAAATTCTATTTTTGAGAATCTTAAGCCTGAGCATCCAGTTCAGGGACACTTAGGAAAGCCCCATCCCAGGACCAGGTCCTCAGAAGATGCCTGCAGTAGGGAAATAACCCTGGTCACAGGAGACAAATTCTCTGCTCAGTAGCTGACACACAATAGGTGCCATCAACCATCTCAGGACAGACTTTTACACAGCCTCAAGGAAGTTAAAAGTATCGGCACTTATACCCTTCTCTGAAGGCAACAGAACACACATACCTAAAAGCAAGGAGGCATACATGTGAGTATATGTAAACAGATATGTATTCTCACAAATATGTATGAGCACGAACCTAGATGCATACATGTTATATATGCACACATGCACACAAATGATTTTGGGAGTGCTAGAAAAATCACTGAAGGAAGAATGGGAATAAGTGGCAGCTTGTCAGAAACAGAAAAAATGAATCTAAGAAAAAAGTGGTAACATGAAATAACAGAAATGTCATGGGCTTTGGAGTCAGATGATCTTAGCCTCAAGTTCCTGCTCTGCCACATATTAACTGTGTGACCTCAAGCGAGCTGGTTAAGCTCTCTGAGCTCTACTCTTTCATCCTGTGAAATGGGTATAAGTATTCCTATCCTACAGGTTTTTGTGAAGAGAAAATGTGACAGGGAAAGCATCTATCTGGGACCTGGCCACCTATCTGGTAGGTGCCAATAAATATTGTATTTTTTTCCACTGAGATGAACGTACTGATAAGTGCTTGCCTCGTTCTGTATCCTGGTGCCCAGTAATCCCTGGTGCTCTGATGCAGAAGGAGATCTAAAGATAGCCTTTCATTTTCCAGAAGTGGATCTTATAGATGGCTCAGACTTTTGAGGAGCCTGGGACTAGCTTGGGTCTGCTTCCTAAACTTAGAGAGATTTTCTAACTGAATTTTTCTGACAGTGTTTTGCCTGCTGTGTGCTGAATTCTACAAGTAACGGGCCCAAGGAAACCAGATAAAGTTGGCAAGGTCTTGGAGCAATGAATCAAGATCCAGAGCCATGAGACACCCGGCTGGTTCCAGACCACCGGCATGCCCGCACCCCTGCTGTTCACGCTGTGATCCCTACTCCCAGGTAAGAAGTACTTTGCCCTGGAATCTCCACCTGGGAGGCGAGCTGTGTCCGTGCCCATCTCCTGTGCTCACCTGGCCTGCTTGGCCTCGTCTCCCCCCATGGAGATCTTTGCCCTCCGGCTTCTGGGAGGATCCCTCTCCCGTGGTGCAGGACTGTGCTCTTTGGTTGGGGCTGGACAGGTGATAGAGAAGCTGGATGGATTCTCTAGCTCTGTCCCTGGTTGATATCTTTCCCACACCATCCCACTCAGAACATCTGTTCATATTGTTTGTCAAGTGACCGCAAGGGTTTGGATGAAACATTCCTGGCCACGGGACAAGCTGGGAACTTGGCCAGCCTTTCAGCTGGACTCTCCCCACGTCCTCTGTTTTTTTCCTCCTGGTCTTCTCTTCATAGCTGTCTCTGCATCTTCAGACTCGCACGTTCCCTTATCCCCTTCCACACCCCATGCTGTGGACGGCATCTTCTTCACCCAGGCCCACCCTCACCTGCAGTGCCCCCTCCAAAGTTACCCTTCCTTCCATCTGAAGAGCCATGTTACTGCTCTTGGTTAGATGTTAGGAGGAAAGCAAGGTGATCTAGCCTGTGTTTGGGAATCACCTAGCTGCCTTTAACTCGGCAATGGCTGGCTCACTAGCTCTGTGCCTTATAAGATATTTAATCTTTCTGAGCCTTAAGTACAAATTTTTAAAATGCAGACAGTAACAACTATTTGTTGGCCTAATTGCCGCTTTCTCCATAAATAATGCCAAATCTCTTTTTCTTTCTTTCTTCTTCCTCATTTTTTTTCCCTTGGACTACGCTTCCTGGAAGCCAAGTCTGAGTATGTAAGAGAAGAATAAAGCCCGTTTTGTGTGTGAAGATCTGCAGTACAAAGAAGGTAGAACTTAATTCTGGCTCAGTTCTTGGCTGGGTGACTTTTGGCAAGTTACCCAAACTTCCTTATTCTTTATGATCTTATCTTTAAAATGGCAATAAAAAGGATACCTCCCTCATCCCTAGGCTTGAGGGGAGGATTACACGAGAGGGAATGTATGACAGTGCTTTATGTGTTGTGAAAATTTGTGCGAATATCATGCTCAGCTACTGTTGTGCTATTCTCTCTTCTGGCTAGAGAGATGTCCTTCAAGAGCTACTTCTCTCACCTGCTTTGCTTCCTTCTTATTTCCCTGCTATGAGATTGTGAATTTGTGGATAAAAGGGAGCGGAGAATGTCCATAGCAGCATTATTTGTAACAGCAAAAAAGTGGAAACAATCCAAAGGTCCATCAATGGATGAATGGAAAAACAAATTGTTGTATATTCTTACAATGGAATATTATTCAGCAATAAAAAGCAATGAAGTGAACCTTGAAAGCATTATGGCAAGTGAAAGAAGCCAGTCACAAAAGTCAAATAGTGTATGATTCCATTTATGTGAAATGTCCAGAATAGGCAAATCATGGGAGACAAAGTAGATTGGTGGTTGCCAAGAGCTGGCAGAGGTGGGAGTGGAGGGCAGGGGATGGGGAATGACTGCTAATGAGAAGGAGTTTCTTTTTGGGGTGATGAAATGTTCTAAAATTCATTCTGTACAGCTGTGTGAATATACTAGAAATCATTGAATGGTGTACTTTAAATGGGAGAATTGTATGGTATGGGAATTAATGTCCATGAGGCTGTTATATATTTTTTTAAAAGGAGTGGCGATACAACTCTGCTTTTCCTCTTTTATCCCCTGGTCTGATACCCGTAGGGAGTTCCCTTGGGGAAAGTTTGGCTGCACTTGGCCCCCCGACTTGAGTCCATTTCCCATGCGCCGTTGCTGGTTTCTCCCTTGTCCCCTTTGGACGGGACCAAATCCTCCGTGACAAAGCCCCCTTCACTGTCCTGCCGTTGGCTCCATGCACTGAGGACTCTAGTAAACTCCTGCCTCCTGTGCTGTAACATTGTTTCGTGAGGCTGGGGAACTCACCTTGGTGCTCCCCCAGTGAGAGACGCCAAATAAATATTGTTGAGTGAATGGCTGATGGGGAGTTTGGGGTACGGGGAGTAGGAATGACTGCTAACGGGCAGGGGTGATGAAATGCCCTAAAATGGATTCTGCTGATGCTTAGTGTTATTCACCTAACAAAGGGGTTCTCCTTAAGTTCCTTTAGATATTGACCTCTAATATATCAATACCTCTTAAGGGTTTGTTTACACCTCCTCAGGGCCCGTAAGAACCTCACGGGGACGTGGCAGAGTTCTCCCATTTAATCCTTGCGGCAATGAGGAAGGGGCTAAGAGGCGTGTTCAGGGCTGGAGAGATGGAGGGTCATTATTCACTCCCAGGCCTGCTATGCTTCCAGAACCCACCCTCTTTATGATACCTCTGTGGCCTAATGGAGCACTGATAGCATTGGAAGGGGAGGGTGATTGGGAAGGCTGAAGAATAAAGAAAAGCTCAAAGTCACTGCTAATCAAGGCCCCCTAGGAAATGCATGTGAAGCATCTCTAATATGTGAGGGTGAGTCACTGGGGTCTCCACCACCTCTTCAGGGTCACAGTCAATGAGTTGCACAGCTGGTGTCAAATATGCTCACCCCCTGCTGACCCAAGCCTGCTTCCCAGCAGCAACAAGGGTCCTCCTGGTGACGTGGAAGCACCTGTGCAGGGAGCTGGGTGCCACGTGATCACTCAGGGCCCTCAGCTGCAGCCCCTGGGCCAGGCGCCTCCACTGACAATTAGGTTCCTGAGCTTGGGGTTTCACTTCCTAGTCAGAAAATCCCGCCAGGCAAAGCCAAGAAGACACCAGCGGCAGCATCATTAAATTATAACAAGCCCTGAAACTCAGACTCAGCCCCGGGTCTGTTTGCCTTTGCGGTCAGGAGGAAGCGTGTGATTGGCTGGCTGAGCTCGGCCTAGAAGGCCTTATCTCTGACTGGTTATTATTTGATTAAAGAGGGCTTCCTCCTCCTGTGGTGTTTCGAAACTGTGCTGGGAGAGTTGCTGCTGCCTGGGGACTTTTTCTGAGGTTACTACCGAGCACCCAAAGTCCTTCAGTCTTTGGCCATACAAACAAGCACCCCGAAGAGATTTTCATTCATCCCCACACTCAGGCTGGGGCTGTTTTCTCCAGAGTCTCCATCAGCTTTGCTAATCAACTGGTTGGAAATAATTCCTCAAACAGCACAAAGTCAAGGATACAGGTATTAAAAAAATTTTTTTTCTGGGGATGTTGGTCTAATTTCTTAAGATGTCAAGACATTAGAAAAGGGGATGGGGAAAGGGCTGGGGCAGTAAAATGGAAAACAGGAAAGGCAGAGAAAGTGGAGGAAGGAAGTGGAAGGAAAGAGAACTCAGAATCTTGGAATTCTACAGAAAGGCAGAGCCAAGGAATGAGCTGTCTGCAGCTGGATAGCGGTGTAAGCGCGATCGTGAGGTATCGTTCGGGTCTGCGTGTTTTGCCCCCATGAAATCCTTCCCCAGGTCTAGCTGCCCCCTTGGTCTCCTTGTCATCCTTCCCGCTGGCTCAGAACCCCAAAGTCCTGAGAGGGTTCTGCACACTTTATGAGAAATCCAGTTGCTTCAGCTTGAAACGTTGTCAAGTCTGATCCTCAAAGCCCTGCTTGGTGGTACCAATGCTCGTGCTGTTGGCATCAGAGAAGGAAGAGTGGGACCAAGCTCCTTGCTTAGGAGAATTTGTCTCCCACTTTGTCTGGGATCTGCACCTGATGTGACTCGTCCATTCTCATCTTCATTAGAGTCCCACCTCGGTGGTGTTTTTTGAGCTTGAGGTGGGCAGACAGAGCTTGATGTCAAAGGACTTCCTTGCTACGGATGAAAGCTGGGCTCCTTGTGGTGCCAGCAGGGACTTCATCACTTGGAATGAAGGTGAAAGGGAGATGAAAGTATAGATTCCGTCCTCTCTAATTGTTACGTTTAGCTGGAGGTGGTTGAGGAGGGGAGGATATGATACAAAAATAAGAAAAACGATTTTATTTTGGCATTAACTGGAAAAGAATACTTTTATGCTACATGGCTATTCTTAAAACTGATTTTTCCCTATGCATTTTAGGTTAAGAAATAGCCATGCCAACCGCATTTCCTTTCTCTAGTCTTGGTGGCTGTCTTAATCTCCAAATGTTTCCATCTGTGTTGTCTTAATTCTTGAGTGTTTGTATCCGGATTGTGCCTGCTTTGTTAGCTGCAGCAGGATGCTATCAAGGCTTGGTCTCACAAAACTGCTCCACAGGACGGAAGATCGTCCTTCTTGCTGACTGCTTCGTGGTTCCCAAGGAGTTTTCTCTACTGAGGCCCTATTGGATTTCTTGAGACTCTTCAGAGTAATTGGCCTGAGAAGTTCATCAAAGTGAATCCTGCTTCCCCCTCATAATTTTAAGGGAAATATCAAGAGGTAGAGGATAAGCCTAGTACACGGAGTTATGCTTCCTGGACCCTGATCTAGCACCTGGCTTGGCAAGACCGGGCAACTGCCCGGGGACACCGGCTCTGAGCTGTCCTCTGTTTTAGAGCGATCCTTCTCCTGCTCCTCCTCTCTCCCAGATGTCCTGGGCATCTGGTTCTAGAACATCACAGCCCCCAAAACCTAAGCCAAGGCCCGCAGGTTAAGGGAATCTCCCTAGTCTGCCAATCTTGGTTAGAAGAGTAGTGCAGCATGGGGGAAGGGTCATTCAGATCCATTGCTGAAGTTTGCTTTTTCAACTTGTTATTTAAATTGTCTAAGCCCCAATTTCCTCATCTGTGAAATAGGTATAATACTTCTCTCATGGAGTCACTTTGCGAATAGAGATTCTGCTTTCAATAAATAGCGGTGTGTGCCTACTGTGCGCAAGACGTTGGGATATAGTGGAGAATGAGGCAGAGAAAGCTCCCTGCCCTCCTGGAGGTTACAGTTAAATGGGGTGGGGGGTGATAGGCAGTAAAAAAATCACACAAATAAATAGGTCATCCCCATCTGTGGTGAGAAAAAGAACAAAGGACCTGATCTGGATGGGGGTGGAAAGCTAGTCAAGAAAGCCCTCTTTGAAGAACTGAATGATTCCTAAGACTGTGTCGCTGCTCTCTGGTGTTTTTTTTTTTTTTTTTTTTTTAATAAATTTATTTATTTACTTATTTTTGGCTGCGTTGGGTCTTCGTTGCTGCACATGGGCTTTCTCTAGTTGCAGCGAGCGTGGGCTGCTCTTGTGTGCGGGCTTCCCATTGCGGTGGCTTCTCTTGTTGCGGAGCACGGGCTCTAGGCACGCAGGCTTCAGTAGTTGTGGTGTGTGAGCTCAGTAGTTGTGGCACATGGGCTTAGTTGCTCCGCGGCATGTGGGATCTTCCCGGATCAGGGCTCAAACCCGTGTCCCCTGCATTGGCAGGCGGATTCTTAACCACTGCGCCACCAGGGAAGCCCTCTCTGGTGTTTTATGACTCCTTGACCCACAGCAGGATGGAGCCAGACCAAACGGGAGCCTCCTGACTCCCTGTCCAGTGCTCTTCTACCCAGCTGCCTCCACTGCTGGAGAGAGGCTGGGCCCAAACTCAGGGAGGGCAGGAGGAAGAATTGGCCGATTCTGTCTCCTAGAATCCCTTTTCTCCAGCGCCTTCTTCCTACTCCCCCGCTGGAGCCCAGTATCCTCACTCCCCTGGGATCATTTCTATCAGATGAAAATCCCTAACTCCTTCCCAGGGACGCTGGAGTGGGAGGGGCCAGAAAACAGGCTCTCTGTGTCTTTCTCCCCCAGTTTCCTACACGTCCGTCCTGGACGACTAACCCACCTTGGGGCGGTCATCTCTGGTGGTGAAATTCCACGTGCAAGCAGGCTGGGAGGAGAGCAGGGAGCCGAGGATTTGGGGGTGGGCCCATCATCTTCTCTGGCTGCCCATGAGTGTGCCCAAGGCTGCCCCCGTCCTCACCCACTCAGCCTCCCAGGAGCACCGTATTCCTTTCGCACTGTACACAGAGTCTTTTGTGAGCCTTCTGGCCGGGGCTTCAGTGACGGCTCTTGTAAGGAGCTGGTTAGCATTTTTTCCAGACAAAGCCAGAAGTTCTGGGAGGTGATGGGGAGGTTAAACCTGCAGAGAGTGATGAAAGGAAATGGTCAGTCTCAGGCTCCTGAAAGGACAATGTCAGCATTTTCAATTCTCCCCCACCTTCCCCGTGGGGGACCCTGTCCCCGTGACCCTCGGAGGCATATCAATTCTCCCTCCGTCTCCTCTTCCTTAGCTGGGGCCTCACTCTTTTGCCTTCAGCTGTCTGCTAGCCAGCCCCCACCTGTTGCTTGCTGGCCACAGTAAGGCTTAGTAGGACCTCCTAGGGTCATCAGTGTTTTAGCCAGTGATGCCTGAAGGGAGCAGTCATGGTGGGAAGACAGGCAGTAGGATTGATACCCCAAGGCACATAACTGTCTTCCCCTGAATTCAGGATTTAAAATCCTCTGTTTGGTGGGAGAGTCACAGAGGATTGGATGGTGAGAAAGGAACAGAGATGCCATGCCATAAATAATACACTACACAAGACCATTTCCAACAAGACTTTGAATAGCGAGTAGTACCCCAAAGCAATTTCTCCCCAATAGGTCGTAAGAGGAAAATGGCAGGATATTTGCAATGGGAAATTCACTCTCACCATTCAGTTCCCAGAACCCGCAGCCTTGCTAATCCCACCAAGGTGGAGCTCAGTTCTCCAGCTGCCGAGCTGCATTTCAGATGTTTAATGGGGCTCTGGTTGTCACACTGAGCTGGCTAATGAAAACACTCCATCATCACTCCTGGGCTCCTGAGTCCTCTCCCCACCCCGTGTCCTCCCCTTGCCTCAGCGCGCTTGCTCGGTGAGCCTTGCATTTGGCCTGCACCCAGTGCCCGGTTGGCAGGATGTTTAGCTGAGGCTGGCTCTGTCTGTTGTGCTTCAACATCCTGCCAAAAATCAGATTGGCTCAAAAAAAAAAAAAAAAAAAAAAAAAAAGACACCCAAAATGAGTCTTGAAAGAAAGCAACATCCATTTCCCTGTGGGCTGGACTTTCTCTGCAGGGAAGGGGTACTTGCTGTGGAACTGAACCCTGGTGTCTCCTGGTAACTGTGTCGGTGATGTTTTCTTTGAGTCAGTTCCAGAAAGTGACTCTGAGGAACGAGGGCCTGGGAAAAGTGAAAACCCTGGGACTGAGAACTCTCCTCGGACTCGGCAGTGGGGAGACGGGAGGATCAAGCAGCAAGCAGGAGGCTGGCTTTTCCACACCCTCAGCCCTGCCGCTGCTCAGACAGCTGCTCAGACGTAGGCAGCAGAGCTGAGCCTTGGCTCAGTGGTCCCCCGGTACCTTCCTGGGGCAGCAACAGTCCTAACTCCCAGCAAGCTCCCCTTGGGGCGCACTTTAATTATCTTGTGGGCTGATGCTCAGGGTGAGCCTGCCAGGTAGGATGGAGGTGGCGCCCCCTCCCACTACACCAGGCAGAAACTGCATGCATGATTAGGTGATAGAAAATGTGCCTTCTCATCCTCAGATCGTATGGGTCCTGGAAGCAGCACTGTGTGTCCCTTGTGCTTTGCCATTGCTCCTTCGAATGCCCACTTGCTACACCACCACGTCTAATTAGCTCTGTGACTCAGGGCAACAAGGTACAGACACTACTCTCAAGGAACTTAAAGCCCAGTGGAAGAGACGGGTAATTAAACAAGCAATGTACCGCAGCATTACCGCGTGGAGGGTGCCTCCATAGAGCAGTGGTTTATTCTCAGGGCAACTTCTGTGCCCCCATTTCTACCCCTCACCCCTCCTTATCCTTGGCCTGGAATATCTTCTCCGTTCAACCTGGGTCTCGAGTCTAATTCTTCTCCACACAACTCCAGTGGCTACTCACAGTACCCAGATTCCACACTGCAGATAGGTGCTGGTCTATGAGGTTTTTCCAGTCTCTGGTGACATAAGAACTAAGGACAAAGTAGCACGTCTTTAAGATGGCTATGGGTATTCAATTTGAGAAACTTCCCCTTGTTCTGAGAGTCTGTCCATCCTGCTTGTTGGGTTGTTAAAACATTCTTTCTTTATTAAATGATGTTGTTTGTGGATTGTCAATTTCTGTTGAGTTTAATTTTAGTATTATGACTGGGCAGAATAAAAAAGTGATAGCTCAAGGTCTGGGAATCATTGCCCATCAAGCTGCTCATCCCTGAAATTAGCACCCATGTCCAGACCCAAGCAGGAGCCCTTGGGGTGTCTTTCTTAGTATCTGATTTTCCAGCCTGCAGCAGAGTGGCAGAGCTGATATATTCAAATTCCACTCACTTCCCCAAGACATTTAGCTGCCTGTGGCAGCCAAATCCTTAAATAGACACTACTGTTTTCTTGGCATCCCAGGCTCCTGTATGTTTAATGCCTTGAATATCCGATTTCTGGGCCAAACTCATGAAAATCTAAAGGGGAATTATCTGTCTCAGAAAGCAGTTGCAATGGAAATAAAAGCCATTAGAACTCAGTGTTATCAGGATGTTTAATTTTTCATTGAAATTTCAAGATAAAAGTCCATCTTCAGAGTTGTGTTAACTGAGATCTCCAGCTTCCACTGAGAGGCAGCTTAGAGACTGCTGGAAAAGATGCCAGTACCTGGCTCAGGGTAGCCTTTTGGGAGCCCTCTGTTTACCTTCTCAGGTTAGGGGACCTCGGGGTCAAAGCATCTCCTCTGGTTAAGTGAAGTCCATATTGCGTCTGGTTACCCTGTCATTCTAGGTGTGATCTAGGGCATTGGAAGTCCCCCATGAAGCTTGATGGATGGAAGAAAATGTCCCCCAGGCAAACCAAATCCCGATGACACAAGTGGTAAAGTCCAAATTCTTGGGCTGAAGTTGAGTGTTTGTGTTAAAAGTTGTTTAAAATGAGTGAATCATACTGGGCTTAGTATGATTTAGGCTGTAAAACCTAATACAGTGCACAACACATAGTGGGAGCTCAATAAAATAGGATAAATGAGGGTTTTGTTTTACCTTCATTTAGCTGTAAGGAGGGTTTTGTTTTACCCATTTTGCAATGTTGGCTTTGCTCTGTGATGGCGGTTGCAAAGGAGACCCTCATGTTTGGACTGAATACTTCTTGGGGTCAAGGATATAACTTATGTGTGATGTTAGTGGACACCTCTTCTCCTTCTGCCCATCTCTCCCCTGGGACCCAACACATCTCTTGGCACATAAGAGGCCCAAAAATTGTTGGTGGCAACAATGGCAATGCAAAGGACTAATATGTTTTAGAGAGAATCAGTTTCTGGCAATATCTACTTGACCTAATATGACCACCCAATCATTAATATTTTTAGCTTGCCTATTTAATTATTAAAAGAAAATTCTTTCTTTGACTTGATCCTTGTGTTTGGTTTGCAACCCTAAGGAAAGGAAGGAGTGGGAGTGTGAAGCTGGTGGCAGCAAAGGCCTCTAGGTGAGCACTCTGTGTTCTGAGTCTTGGTCTCCTAGTTCCAGAACCTCCCTTGGCTGCTTATTCAGGGGATGATCCAGACTGAAGAGCAACAGTCTTGGTCCTTTTGAACCTGTGGAATTGTGTTTGGTTTGCCTGGGCCATTATGCCAACATGGTCTTTCCTTCCCACTGAACCCATCCCTCTTATGGCAGGCAGCCTTCTGGCTGGCTAGCCTTGAGGTCTGGCAAGAACCGGTGTAGAAGGCTTCAGGGGATGTCATCAACCAGTTGTTGATGTATGAACCTGGGCAAGTCTCCTTATCTCTCTGGGTCATGGCTTCCTCGTGAAACATGCTGGATTAGATCAGAATTTCTCGACCTCGGCACATTATGGGTCATAATTCTTTGTTGTGGTGCTGTCCTGTGCATTGTAGGATGGTTAACAGCACCCTGGCCTCTACCCAC
Organism: Balaenoptera musculus; assembly: GCF_009873245.2. Taxonomy (NCBI): domain Eukaryota; kingdom Metazoa; phylum Chordata; class Mammalia; order Artiodactyla; family Balaenopteridae; genus Balaenoptera; species Balaenoptera musculus. The sequence goes on from NC_045800.1 coordinate 18,071,338, forward strand.
TGGATACCAGTGGCACTCCTCTCCTTTTGTGACAACAAAGCATTTCTCCAGACATTTCCAAATGTCCCCTGGGGAGCAAAATCACCCCCAGCTGAGAGCTGTTGGATCAGATGATATCTATGTTTGAGAAACCACATTAGGAGTTGTTCTTTTATCTTATTTTATTGAGCTCCCACTATGTGTTGTGCACTGTATTAGGTTTTACAGCCTAAATATTTTTTACAGATATTCTATTGAGAAAGTGCCATCTACTTCATGAAAAGCTGAATTAGAGTAGGACGGTATCTACACAGGCATTGAGGTAAAGTGTGAAAAGAAGAACTAGAATTCCTGTTTGGATTCTTGCTAGCGTCATCTGTAAAACAGCAACGTTATACATTGTTGTGAGGACCTAATGCTCAGTGTATATAAAAGCACATAGATCGTAGTAGACACTCAGTAATTAAACTCATTCCCCTTTTCTCTCCCCCAACCCTGAGAGAATCAGATCTGCACAAACCAGTTACTTTGCCAGCCTTGCTCTGCTGTTTCTGGGAATCTATCCTTATCCCACCATGTGCCCACAAACTCCTCCTTGTCAAGCCAACACTGATATGTCATCTCAAAAATAAATCTTCAACTGTTTGTTTTGAGGGGAGCCCCAGATCTCTTGTACCACCAGATTGTTGACTTGGTCCATCCTTAAAGGGACTGCCTCTCCCTAGCAAAGAAAAAGATTCTCCAATAACCAGAGATTTGCAGATGCCACTGTTTCATGTTGGCTTGAGCACAAAACTGACAAGAAGGAATTGAGGATGAGGGAGCTCCCACTTTGTGGGTTATCAGCACTACTCCTCCTGGGGCATGGACTGGGCTGTGTGTTTTATCATCTCTCCTGGGTTCTAAGTGTCTCAAGGGCAAAGACCATGCGTTGAACATCCATGGCAGGTCCTACACTATCTCCTCCAGGCAAAACATCTTGGTATTTTGTAGCCTGACCCAGCAAAAGCCATCATGGTACAGTAATAAAAAGTTAGGGTAGGGACTTCCCTGGTGGCGCAGTGGTTAAGAATCCGCCTGCCAATGCAGGGGACACAGATTCGAGCCCTGGTTGGGGGAGATCCCACATGCCGCGGAGCAACTAAGCCCGCGAGCCACAACTACTGAAGCCCGCATGCCACAACTACTGAAGCCCGCGTGCCTAGAGCCTGTGGTCCGCAACAAGAGAAACCACCGCAATGAGAAGCCTGCGCACCACAACGACGAGTAGCCCCTGCTGACCGCAACTAGAGAAAGCCCGCATGCAGCAATGAAGACCCAACACAGCCAAAAATAAAGTTAATTAATTAATTAATTAATTTAAAAAAATAGTTAAGGCAAGGGAGTTTGAATCTGCATTTTTCTCTCTGGTCAGACTCTGACCAGGGGCTACAGGGCTCATGAAGGCAGTGTAGTTCTCAGGAAAAAAAAAAGAGAAAGAAAGGTTCAGGCTCAAATCCCAGCTTTGCCACTTACTCTCTGATTGACCTTGGGAAATTTATGTCACCTTCCTGAACTTCAGCTGTCATATCTGTGAGTCTGCAATCACAAGGGTTCCTCCTCATGAGGAATTAAATATTAGAACACATGGAAAGCACATGGCACAATTCTGGTAAAATACTAAGTGTTCAATAGAAATCAATTTTTATTAATAATATAAACGATCTGAAATCGTGGCTATTAACAACAATAAATATAGTAGATGTGAAACAGACAACAAAAAGATGGACGTCTGGGTGGATGAAAAGGTATGAAATTGACTCATTGTGTTACTGATAAGAAAATAGGCTCAGAAAAAGGAAGCGAGTGGCGAGGGGTACCCAGGACATCATTGCTGGTTAATGCAGAGCTGGGTCAGATGTTGCATCTCTAGATGCTGGTTCTACCATGCTGGGGCTGCCTTCCTGTGTTAGAGGGAAAAAAAATAACAACACTTGTTAAAGATGGCAAGGCAGGCTTTACTTGGGACCACTGCAATGGGATTTTATAGTGGGGGTGAGAGATTGGGCTCAACTCCAAGTACAGCCTGGGCAAGTGAGGATTTATAGCTAAGGGGCAGGTTGGGGGTCAGTGGGTGGAAAATTACCAAGAAGAAACATCATGGGTGAGGGGGATTCTGGGTAAACTGACCCAACAGGATTCTTTGCTGAAGTCTCGGGTGTCAGATATCACCTGGGGGATGACAGAGGATAAGGAACCCAATCAGATATCAAAGATGGGGACTCTGGTGAAACTGACTTAGCAGCGTTCTTACAAAAACTGGATTTTACAAGAAAGCACAGACATGGGCCTCGGAAAAGCTTCAGGAGCCTGACTACGGTTTGTACGGTTTGATTCTTTGTCACTATTCAAACATTTAAAGCCCATGTTTAGAAAATTGCATACAGATTGAGGAAAATGCACCTCTTGGTTTAAGAGCCACGTGCTGTTTCCAGAGGGACACTTTCTTCAGGGTAAGAGAGAAATGAGTATTTTGTCTACAGTGTTTCTAATGCCCTAGGGCTGCCTGAGAGAAAAACAGGGCAGAGAGGAGGCCTTGCCCCCAAGACTCCAGCATAGCCAAGCGCTGTAGAAACCACCTTTGTCCCTACCTCCCATCTTCCCAAAGTTCAGCCCTTACCCTGCAGCCCAGGCTCAAGGGACTGGTGAGTTGACCTTTCGCGTTAATGCTGATATTAAGTCTCGAGAGCCACTCTGATTAAACACCTGGGCACCAATATGTTCACCTTCTCAATGAGGCTGCGGGAGATTTCTCTGGGCTGGCTCTGACCTGTGATTCATACCTTGTCTTTCACCTCTTGCCAACAAACTCATACCTTTGCTTGAGAAGAAAAGACTGAAGTTTTCAGGCTCAGTGGTTGAGAGAGGAAGAGTTTTAATAGTCACAGTGTCTCGGGATACTTTATCCTTCAATCTTGCCTATCTTGGGCCTGCTTGGGATGGAGGGTATGTGTGGTCTGTTAGGGTGTTAGCAGGTGAAATCATGGCTAATTACAATATGAATGGAAACTTGGTTCAAACAGAATACCGTATTTGCATCAAACTCTCCTGTGGTCTCAGTGATGGTTATGTTAGTTGAGAAGTTGAAGAAGTAGAGTCATAACTCTTACCAGAACTCCATCGCCTATTTTGCCTTTTTAAACTTAGTTTATCCACCTGCTGTCTTTCTTATTGGAAGGGCGTGCATTTTAATGCTTTTCTTTTACTCCCCTCCTCCTGTTTTGTTTAACCCCCTTCTAGCAAAGCACAGATAGAATGATGATTTAAAGGAGGGATCTGCAAATTATGGCCCCTGGGCCAAATCCTGCCCACTGCTTGTAAATAAATAGAGTTGTACGGGCACACTGCCACGCCCCTTTGTACGTGTATTGTCGTGGTTGCTTTCTGCAACGGAGTTGAGGAGTTGCAACGGAGACCACGTGGCTCATAAAGCCTTAAATATTTACTATCTGGCCCTTTATGGAAAAAAGCGTGCTGACTCCTGATTTAGAGTGTAATGTGGGAGTTAAGCATACCTCGGTTCAAATCAGGTCTTGGTTACTTGCTTGCTTTGACATTGGAAAAGCCACATAAACTCTCTGAAACCTAATCTGTACCGTGGGGATAAGAAATACCTACCTTGGAGGGTTGCTGTGAGAATTCAGTGAGAGAGTATTTGCAGCCCTGTGCCTGGTACAGAGGAAAAGCTCAATACATGTAGCTATTATGATGATCATTCATTCCTTTACCCACCAAATGTATTTCTACTGCTTTCCCTCTGCTAAGCCTGGGGGGCTGCAGCAGTGATCAAGACATAGACGATCCCCGCTCTCATGGAGCTCACAGTCTAATGGGGAAGACTGACAATAGGAAGAAAATAAATCAAGAGATTACTTTCAGACAGTGATAAGTGCTATAAATAAAATAGGACAGTATGAAGGAAAGTGCCAAAGCAGGGGACAGAAATTTGCTAACTGAGCTCAGACTGAAACATGAGAATGAGTCAGCCATGCAAATATCTAGAGAAGGAATGTTCCTGGCAGAGAGGACAATAAGTACAGAAGCCCTGAGCCAGGGGTGAGCTTGGGATGGTCCAAGAACAAGGAGATGGCCTTGGGGACTGGGGCAGAGTGGAGGTTTTGGGGTGGGGGAGACGGTAGAAGACAAGGGAACAGAGGTCAGCACGGGTAAGAGCATGTCACCGCTCACAGATCCTGAGAAGATGTTTGACTTTTAGAGGCAGGGATGCAATCTAAGATCATAATGGGGCAGAAATGTAACTGGGTCCTTGGCCTCATTCTATGACCTTTGTTGTAAATATATTATTCTTCCTCTTTGGTCTCTGGCATTCATCACTGTCGGAAATAGGAGATGAGTAGGGGCTCTAGTGAGCCCTAGTCAAAGTGCCAAGCCCATCACATGGCCCCAGCAGGACACCTCCGCCTCACTTGGGCTTTCTCCTTACAGTACCCCTGGCTCACCAAAAAAAAAAAGTCTTCTGGCCAATGCCATTACCTCTTTGAAATCATTCTTTATCGGGAGACTTTAATGCTTCTCCAGGTGGAGCACTTAAGGTAAAAATCAGTTAATGTAATCTTAAAACCCCCTAATAAATTTCCCGCAACTTAAGACAACCAGATAATCATTTTGTCCCTAGGGTCACTCAAAATTCACAGCTCAATTCCCATAATTAGCATTTCTTTTGTATCTCAGTCATTGAACAGGGGGTGAAGAGCCCCAGTGATAATATTTTACCTGTCTGAGGTTTAAAAGAAAGCTTTGATACAATCAGATAAACTGCCTCCAGAGTTGTGAATAATTATAGCCATACGGTAAGTTCCAGTTCCAAGCAGTGTGCATACTTCACTCACTTAAAGGTAAAAGTGTACATTTAGTTTATCAACTTTGATCCATTTGGGGTGACTCCTCCTCCCCCTCGTGTTCTCCTCTTCATTCTCCTCCTCTTTCATCACCTTTATCCTCACCAGAACCCCTTATTTATCAACCCCCTTGGCTAACAGTAATTAATACTTCCTTTACAATGTGCAAGTATGTGTTTCTGTCTCATTTTGTTTCAGACATTCTCAAAAGAACAAGATCCAAAGGTGGCTCTCTTCCAAGCCATGCTTTCAAACACTGATTCTTAATCTGGGGTCCATGAATGATCATGGGGGGGGGGCGGTTATGAGCCCCCTGAAATGGAATGCAAACTTTTACATGTACATTTTTTTTTTAATCAGGAGGAAGTCTAGAGTTTCATTACACTCTCAAAGTGTTCCCTGATTCCAAAAAGTTAGGAACTACTGCTTTAAAGACTTTACTGACTCAATCTATAACATGGTTATCAAAGGAAAATTCTAGAAATTTTCTAACTGGAAAAGGAACATTTGTTGAGTTGGAGCTGGGCAAGCCTGTGATTCTCAAAGACCACATTTATCACTTATGACCTGTGAAAGCAAAGGGGATTGATGGTTGTTGGGTCAAATGCAGCCTTCCTTTTAGAGGACTACACATTCTCCTGGGGATTCTTATCATGACTGCAAACATTATATAGTTCCCACTATGCACCAGGCACTGTCCTAGAGCCTTATATATTTTAACTCTTAATCCTCACATTAACCCTATAAAGTATGTACTATTATTAGACTTGTTTTGCAGATGAGGAAAATGGGGCACACACAGATTAAAACCATAGATTGAGTTTTATACTCAACATTCCAAGACCCTTCACAGTTCTGCATAATATAGTTCGTCCAGCTGTAATTAATGGCTCAGAATAATTATCATTTTGGATGTGTCTGAATGGCAGCCATGTTGTAAAATCGTGAAGCACATGCCTGATTAATAAAGGATTCCTATTTGTGCCACGTTTGGTTTTGTGAATAAGAACAGATTGCATGTCACATGCAGAGGAGAGTCAGCTGACTACTCTGCTTAATTTGAATTTGGCTAAGAGTCACCCTGGTTTATAAAGTGAGGTTATTGACCAAGTAGATAATTTTATTATTGTAACTATTATTTTTTTTAACATCTTTATTGGAGTATAATTGCTTTACAATGGTGTGTTACTTTCTGCTTTATAACAAAGTGAATCAGTTATACATATACATATATGCCCATATCTCCTCCCTCTTGCGCCTCCCTCCCACCCTCCCTCTCCCACCCCTCTAGGTGTTCACAAAGCACAGAGCTGATCTCCCTGTGCTATGCGGCTGCTTCCCACTAGCTATCTATTCTACATTTGGTAGTGTATGTATGTCCACGCCACTCTCTCACTTCGTCCCAGCTTACCCTTCCCCCTCCCTGTGTCCTCAAGTCCATTCTCTACATCTGCGTCTTTATTTCTGTCCTGCCCCTAGGTTCTTCAGAACCATTTTTTTGTTTGTTGTTTTTTAGATTCCATATATATGTGTTAGCATACGTTATTCATTTTTCTCTTTCTGACTTACTTCACTCTGTATGACAGACTCTAGGTCCATCCACACAATTTGTTTTAAGAGTTTTCTTTTTGGTGGGGGTGGGTAGGAGGCTTTATTCTTTTGGCAGATCCTCTCAGTCATTATAGATATTGCTGCACTGTTAATCAAAAATATATGCTTCTCTGTAAAGCATTAAAAATAACAAAATCCAAGGATGAGATGGCTGAGGTCTCAGCTCAAGTATCTCCAAATACATTGTTGTCCATTCCCTGACCTTTCCGTGTGTTACAGCTGATTCACTTTGTTAGAAAGCAGAAACTAACACACCATTGTAAAGCAATTATACTCCAATAAAGATGTTAAAACAAACAAACAAACAAAAAAACAAATTGTGACAGGCGATGAAAAGTGAATACTGTACAATAATGTGGAACGGAAGAGATTGTGGGGCAAGCGAAATGAACCACCACCAACCACAACAAAGACTGGTCTTCATCCAAAGATGGTGATGTTGTGTATATGGTGGGATTGGAAGGGAGTCCTCTTATGAGCTCCTTCCGGAAAACCAAACGATTAATTCCAACAAGTACCACTCCCAATTAGACCAACTGAAAGTGGCACTCGACGAAAAGCATCCAGAATTAGTCAACAGAAAACGCATGATCTTCCATCAGGATAATGCAAGACCGCATGTTTCTTTGATGACCAGGCAAAAGCTGTTACACCTTGCCTGGGAAGTTCTGATTCATCGCCGTATTCACCAGACATTGTACCTTTGGATTTCCATTTATTTCAGTCTTTACCAAATTCTCTTAATGGAAAAAAATTCAATTCCCTGGAAGACTGTAAAAGGTACCTGGAACAGTTCTTTGCTCAAAAAAGATAAAAAGTTTTGGGAAGATGGAATTATGAAGTTGCCTGAAAAGTGGCAGAAGGTAGTGGAACAAAAGGGTGAATATGTTGTTCAATAAAGTTCTTGGTGAAAATGAAAAATGTGTCTTTTATTTTTACTTAAAAACCGAAGGCACTTTTTGGACAACCCAATATCATCAACAGTTAATGAGCAGGTGGCCTAGAAATTTAGACAGACTATTCTCTAAGAAAATCACTTATAAATAATCTATAGAAAAACCAACATTGTGGATATTAAGGTTTGTGTAATCCCATCCGTAGCCTATAGTGGTTACTAGGAATTCTACAATTCATGTATGTGGGTTAAATTTATAGACAGAGGTGAAGTAGGAACCCTGGACCAGAACAGAAAGCCTCTGGAAAAAGTAACTGTAAAATAATTTGATAAAGGGGAAAATGTTTTGCCATCTCCTAAGCAGAATTGGATACGCAACAGGAACAGGTGAGGTGTAAGTCATCCTAACTGAGTGAAGGGTCAGACTTAATCCCCCTGCGAGACAGCGGAATAACAAAGTGGGGTTGGGAGAGAGGATTGCACTCTGTGACCCTCAATTATGGAAAGCCTGTTTTCTAATATCTTACCTTCATGTTGGAGGTCATCCTTGTAATAAATTTCAAATATTTTATGGAATAATATGATGAGGACCATCAGAAAATATTTGGTTAAAACCGCAGTCAGCTGCATCATGCTTATTCAGGTTTCACTTTATATCAGGCAATTTAGAAATTGGAAACTGGGTTGATAACACTCTTTACTTTGGAAAAATTTTCTTTTGGGAAATCTGTTAAGTTAAAAGCCAGAGACAGTTTTAAGGAGTATGTTTAGAATACCCAGGAGAATAATTTTCCAAAAGAAAATCTTAGAGCTTCTATGTCCCCAAAAGTAATGAAAGTAAATTTATTTAAAAGTATTCTAAAAATGAGCCTCAGCTGAACTTCTATTGATCTTCCTTTCAATTAGACTTAATAAGTTTCTAGCTTACTTTGAACTCATTAGAAAAAGAATAAATGCAGAGTAGCCCCGTTTCTCCTTGTCCCCTTCATGAAAATTTTTTTCTTTTTTGACAAAGACTGATTCTGAGGGAAGAAAAATAAAAATAAGTCTGTCTCCAGCCATGTCTAGCTTTCCCTTTCAAGTATTTTCAAATTCCTTCCTTCAAGTGTATTGGGCACTAGTGTGCTTTGCCTTGTTCTTAATTGTGGCGTTCTTATCCATTGTGGACCACCTCCCGCTGTGTTGCTGGTTACCACTGGAAAGTTGGGCCCCTGTTCTCCCTTGTATTATGTTCTTCCCTCTACTCTGGCTCAGGAAGTTGGGGTGGGAGTGGAATGGGAAATCTGCTTCCTATCTCCCTGTCAAGCTTGGATACATGCCTTCCCCAAGACCCGTGAGTCCTGAGCACCCAAAACTCTAGGTTCATATATCTCTCCTTGAATACTTCTGTTCCTAGAGCTACCCTTGTCCAGGACTCTTGACCATTGTCATAGCCATTCATACCCTCCTTTGTTAATTGTTAATTAATCATGTTGTATTTAGACATTTGACAAATAGATCTTAAGAATCTGTATCGTACAAGGTACTGTTAGGTGCTAGGAATACGAAGGAAAGGAATGGGAGAAATCAAGATGGACATTCAAGAGGGAGAGGCAGATCTTAAATGGCTAATTCTACAATTAATTAATATTCAATTATAATTGTGATAAGTCCCCTGGGGAAGAAGCATATGATACGGGGCCTGCCTTAGTCTGAGGGTCAAAAAGTTTTTCATGAGGAGGTGAGATCTGAGCTACGTTATGAAGCATGAGTTGGAGAGAAAAAAGGGTTGTGTTCTCTCTGCTGGCAGAGAAAGCAGTTTGTGCAATGGAAGAGTAGAGCCCATTTTTCTTGGGGGTTGAAAGAAAGAAAGGGTGACTGAAGTTGGAGAAAAAGAGGGAAAGTGAGAGGAGATGAGGGTGGTGAGATTAACAAGGGTGGAATGTGCCAGGCACTGGCATTTCTAAAAACTATAAGGAATAATTGAAAAGATTTTAATTGGTTGGAGTGGGGATCAGGCAGAGAAATGGGGGTGTTTGACATCGTCAGTGTTGTACTTTCAAATGTTCATCCTGGCTGATATGTGGGGTGTTTGGGAGGGTGGTGGGTAGAAAGCAGACATGAGGAGTCCGGGTAGTAAGCTGTTGTGCCGCCCAGGGAAGATGGTGGTGGCCTGGAATAAGACAGTTCAAGTAGAGAGGAAGATAAAAAGGTGATGAGTTTAAAGCTATCTAGAAGGTAAAATTGCCAGAAGTTAGCATTCGATTGGATGTGGGAAGAAGTTAAGAATGACTCCTAGGTTCCTGGTCTGCTAAGGACAGAGTGTGGAATGAGAGTGAAGGAGGGCTTTGAACCAGCAAAAGATGCCAAGAAAGAACATTCAGGTAGGTAGAAAGAAATCCAGCAGGACATGGGGTTGTGAGAGCTGAGGAGAGGCTTACACCCAGAGGTTGAACTTGCTCCACAAGCCATCAGTACGCAATAATCTGACATCAGGTTATACAACAGTGGAAGAAAGGTCCCGGGTAAGTCTGGGCATGAAGAATCTAGCCTACATTAGGATCCCTCTCCCAGAAGACAAGATGCTTTGTTTACCGTCAGCATCTCAGCTCCACAAACCATGTTGGATCATATGTTCCAAGAACCAACAGCGGTTTTCAGAGAAGTGGTCTTAAGCAATATTTAGGAAGAAAAGTTTTTCCTAAAAGACAATGTCTTCAGAGATGCAATTCTAGGCACAACAAGGACAAACTTTTGTGATGTCATATAGGGTAGTCTGGCCTGTTAGAGGCTCCTGAATCCCTTCATTCCAGATTGGGGCCTTTGCTTTATCCAGCCCCACCAGAAGGTTCACTGAGGTTGTTCATCATTAGGGTTGTTCATAAATGTTTAGTTACCTTGTTTTGGGCGCATGGTGGGATTACACCACCTCTTGCTTCACTCTCTTGCTTTATATGATGCTTTAGCTAATGAAATGGGAACAGACGTGATGTGTGGATTAAGAGCCAGTGCATGGTTCGCTATAATCTCTGGTCCCAGCCTCAGCAGTCAAGGAAGCAAGCGTCAAGATGGACCCTCCCTTAATGACCTTATAAGCAGAGCCCCTGTAATAACCTGCAGTGTCCATGTAGCATGGGCAAATAAACTTTGTTGTCTCAAGACTCTGAGACATTTGTTACTGAATCATAATCTAGCCCATCCTGACTGATAGAGAGACATTCTTCCCAGAACAAAGTAACCTTAATGGTTGATATGAGTTCCAAAGATTTTAGGACAAATTCTTCACTAGGATTCAAGCTCAGAGGAATAGGACCTCTCTTTTGTCTCCAGAGTCTATGCAAGAGGAGACTAACAACAATCATAATAATAGCTACTATCTAGTAAATCTCACCATGTGGCAGGCAATATGCTAATTATCTGTATACATTATTCCATTTTACCTTAAAATAACCCAGTAAGTGAACATTAGCAAATCCACTTTTAAAATGAGAGAATTTGGGGGCTCAGAGAGGTTAAATAACTTTCTCAGGGTCACACAGCTGGTAGATGGCAGACCATGATTGGAACCCAGGTTGTTGGGCTTCAAAGTCCTGTCACAACTCTCAGACATTCTGCTGGAAGGACTAAGGGTTAGTCCACTGATGTCCCAACTAGCAGCTCAGTTTTTAAGCCAACCATCTCTTAGTATCACTACCCTCAGCTCCTTCATGGAGTGGGGTTTAACATAAAGATAAGCTTTTCAGACCTGGGATCTGGTGGCCCAGTCCTAACTCCCAGGCTGTCACCTATGCTGGCTGAGTAACGCTATCAGTTCCATGTTTCGGCTCTAGAATCAGGTGGATCTGAATTCAAATCAGGGTTCTTCCCCATACCAAATTCACCTAACCTCTCCCTGTGCCTCAGTTTTCCCATATGGAAAATCAGGGTAATAATAGTTCCTAGCTCATGGGGCTGCTGGGAGGATGGGCACCTTATTTGCCTGTTTGCTCTCAGGTTCAATCCCCATCCTTCTCTGCTCTACTCTATGTCTGGGGAGGGGCTGGGTGGGTGGGTGAGGTAACCCCCTGCAAATTCATTCCTTAGATTCCCCTGCAGTTTGCTTCAGCCAGTAGGAGGGCTGGCAGGCGAGGCCAGAAAGAGGTAAAAGCCAGGGAGGGTATCCCCCTTTTTCTCAGGGGGCATCTCCAGTGGTGGCAGCTCTGTGATTTCGGCTCCCCCTAGGCAGCCCCTCTCTCCTTGGTCCCAGCTGTTGCCTAGTGGCTCTGTTAGCACCTTTTGTCACTCCAGCCCTAGGGAGGGTAGTGATCTTCCATTGTTGCTAATCTCTAGGCTGCCTCACTATCCCCTTTTGTCCTTTCAGTTCTTCTAAGACCTTTCTAAGTAGAATTCTGTATTACAGTCCACTAGCGGCTGTCTGGCACAGGCTATTTTTCACACAGCACCATGCTTGATGCAAAGGATTGCTTGAGATAATGCCTATGAAGTACTAGAACAGTGCCTGGCACATAGTAAGTGCCCAATAAGTGGTAGCTTACAAAATGTACTTACCTCTTGCCTAAGTTCTCTGAGGCCAGTTTGCAGCAGGTAGGCCCCTGCCTACATCATAACTGCTGAATCAATGCCCATTTCTTCTTCTGGGCTGTCCAGGTCCACAGACCTGGGTTTGTTTTGATGCATTCTTTTCTAATCTTTATAAGGTAAAGGGCATGTGGATTCCACCACGACATTTATGACCCATCACCATTTTATTTCTAATTTTTCAAACTTCTTACTACGGCTTAAAAAGCCCTGCTCTATCTGGCCCTTTCTGTCTTCCCAACCCCTCCCTCTGCCACATCCCCTTCACTCCCTCAGCCCGCACTGGCCTTTGTTCACTTCTCTCTGCCAAGCTCTGTCCTCCTTCAGGGCTTTGGCAGGTATAGTTCCCTCTTTTTGGAAAGATCTTTCCTGGTCTCCTTTCATATCCCTCTCACACCCCAGCCTCAAGGTAGCTGCTCCTCCCTTAGAGAGGCCCTTCCCATCACCTTATCTAATGTTGGTCACCTCTGTTACTCCCTGTGACAGATGCTGTTGGATCTTCATTGCAGTTTCCAAAACTTGTCATGATTTTATTTGTTTGCTTGCTTATTACTCTCCCTACTGTCTCCCTCCCAACATTCCGTAGGCCGTTAGACTATTAATTCCATGAGGGCAGCCTCAAGTGTGTATCCTCGGTGCCTGAAAAAGATGCTTGGCACAAAGCGGGCTCTCAGTCAATGCGTTATGAATGAATTGATGTTGAATTAATCTGTCTCCAAACTGCTCGTGTCAAGGGTCCCTAGAAGTCCAATGGTGATCAGTGTTGGGACTCCCCTCCTCTCCGTTTCCCTGGCACATGTGCTGTGAGCCAGAGGCCCTGGCTCTGTTCAGGCTGGCCCTCTTCACCACTGTTCCCTGCCTACACCCTGCACGGTGCGTGGAGCTCTGTTTTCCCAACATGCTCAGACACCGCGACCTTCACCGAGGCTCCCAAGACTCTCTCTTCTCTCCATAGTGCTTCCACCTTCACCCTCCTTCTGAAGATCTGCCACCTCTAGGGCCTACATTGGAGCCATCTCCAATCAGATCCATAAGCAGAGCCCTCCATCCTGAGCCCCTTCTCAGCACCTGGGCCTTCCTGGCCTCTACCCCCTCAGACAACCTCTCCCTGTCACACAAACCAGCTTGATTCCACAGAGAAAGCGAAGGCCCGTTCAGGTTTTGTCTCCTCTGGTGACCAACGACAGTCAATAGTTTCCCATTTTTTTGTCTTTCAGTAACAAAAAGGCTGCTGATGGCAATGACTTAGCCTCTTTCAACAGAACCTCAGGACTTAAACCACAGAGCCTGGCTACACTCCGGGGAGAAGGAAAAATAACTTTCCTTTTTAAGAATGAGCTAACAGTTGTAAACAAAAGAAATTGACTTGGAAGCTAATTTCTTAATTACCCAGCCCTAGCAGTTACTGATTCAGTGCCCTGCTTCCAACTCTAGAGCTGGTGCCCTGCCCTGAGGCCCTGCTTGTGGCTGAAAGCCTGGAACCCTACCTAGTTCCCACTGGCCTTGCTTCCTGGGGTGGGTGGATCAGCTTTGTCATGCAGCCCACGCAGTAGAAGATGCCAAGCCAGCTCTCCCAGAAGCAAGACTGCCTCCTGCTTGGCTTATTTGAAGTTTTTGGCTTAATCTCCTATGAAGCAGTTTTCAGTCAAATTGAAGTACCTGTTCTGTCACACATGTGGTAAAAGTGAGTCAGAGGGGATTCCATTCTCTTCTGGCCTAAGGTACATTCTAAATGGCAAGCTCCAAGGTCACGTCCATTGCCATCCCCCAGTGTGATATACTGGCAGGGACTATTTCTCAATGCTCTTTTTCTCCCATATGTTTGAGTTATTCTAGCAGCCGGAATAACTGTGCTTAAAAATTAAATATGAGTCAGGAATGCAACTTGTCTGTGAGTAACAGAAAAAGGATTTCAGTGGCTTAAAATCCAGAGGTGTGTGATTGGTAATGTGGGGTTTGGACATTAAATTACAGAGCAAATGGGGAAAAAAAGTGAAAAAGAAGCAGTGCCAGCTGTATCTGTTCCCTTTTACTAGGAAAGAAACACTTCTCCAGAAATCCTCAAGTTTGATTTTCTCTTAGGTGTCATTGCCCAGAACTGGGTCATAAGACCATCTTGGGTGCAGGGACAGTTAGAATATTAGAGAACAAGATTATCATAATTAACTCAGATACTTTGATTCACTCTTTTCTCGGGGTTGGGCAAGAGATCACTCTGAATAAAATCAGGCTTCTAATAGCCAGGAACCCGCAAAGAATGAATGGATATTGGACAGACAGGTCTCATTGCCTGCCCCAAATCAACTGAGTTGTAGAAGCCACAGGCTACTGAACTTGATGTTGATTTTTGAATCCTTCGGGACACAATTATCAAACAGTTGTGTAAGTCTCCTAGGCTATCTTATCCTATGCTGCCTGGCAGGCAGTAGGTGTTCTATACATATTTATTAAATAAATGAATGAAGAAAACAAATCTAGAGGAAAGTAGATGATGAGAACAGCATAGATTCAGTAAGAGTAAGTCAGGCCAGACTTTATATCCTTTAAAAGTTTTTGATGGAGTAATTGTTGCATTTGAGATCAGGGCATGTCATAGATATTTTATCATTGGATCTCGGCAAGTCAGTTGACACTGTTCCTCATAATATTCTTGCAGAGAAAAAAAAGCACATGTCACAATTTGACGGATGTAGCTGAAGCAAAACTTAGAAGTTTATAGCACTAATATATTTGTATTAGAAAAGAAGACAGGTCTCAACTCAAATCACTGATCTCAGGGTGGTATTGCAAGGTGTTGAGTCCCAGCCTTTATAAGGGGTGTTTTCATCATCATTCAGTTCAAAATACCTTCTAATTTTCATTCTTATTTATTTATTCTTTAAACGGTGGTGTGTTTTCTTGTCTGTTTGTTTTTGTTTTTTAGAAGCGTGTTAGTTTCCAAATATTTGGGGATTTTCCAGATACCTCTAAGTTAATGATTTCTAATTTCCATTGTGGTCAGAGTAAGTTTTATGTGATTTGAATCCTTATAAATCTATTGAGACTTGTTTTATGGCAAGTTTTACCAAGACACGTTCCGTATTCACTTGAAAAAATGATATTCTATCTATGGGTGTAGTGTTCTATAAATGTCAATTAGGCCAAGTTGGTCGATAGTATTGTACAAGCCTTGTATATCTTCACTGATTTTCTGCCTACTTGCTCAGTTATGGAAAGAGAGGTGCTGAAATTGCTGTTTATAATCATGGATTTTTCTATTTCTCCTTGAAAGTCTGTCAGTTTTTGATTCATATATTTGGAAGCTTTGTACTAGATGCATAAATATTTAGAATTGTTTTTTCCCCTTGATGGATTGACTCCTTTATCATTATGAAATGATCCTCTTTATTTCTGGTAATATTCTTTGTATTGAAATCTACTTTGTATGATATTAATATAACCACCCATATTTCTTCTGATTATCATTAGCATGGTACATTGTTTTTCAATTGTTTAACTTATTTTTCTTTATATTTAAAGTGATTTTTTTTTTCTTTTTATAGATGGCATACAGTTGGTTCTTGCTTTTTTCTCCAGTCTGACAATCTTTGCCTTTTAACTGGGGTGATTACTTATATGCATGAATTTAAATCTACCATCTTGCTATGCGTTTTTTCTTTATCAATCCATTTTTCTTTCCTTTCTCCTCATTTACTGCCTTCTTTTGGATTCGAATGACTTTTTTTTTTTTAACGATTCTGCTTTATTTTCTTCATTGATGTTTTAGCTACAACTCTTTGTTTTACTTTTATGGCAGTTGTTTTAAGAGTTGGAGTATACATCTTTAACTTATCACAGTTTACCTTCAAGTATATTACACCACGTTACGCTTAGTATAAGAATATTACAACAACAGATACTTCCCCCTTTCTGGATGTTGTGCTGTTGTCATACATTTTATTTCTACATATATTATAACCCCTCCAAAATATTGTTTTTATTTTTGCATTAAGCTATTATCTTTTAAAAGAGTTTTAAAAGGGAAAAAAATTATTTACCTACAGATTTATGATTTCTTGAGCTCTTAATTCCTTTATGTAGATTCAAATTTCCATCTGGTTGTATTTTCTTTCTACCTGAAGGAGTTTCTTTTAACATTTTTTGTAGTGTCTGCTAGCGGTGAATTCTTTCAGCTTTTGTGTGTCAGATATGTCTTTATCTTGTCTTGTGTTTGAAATACATGTTAGGGGAAAGAATCCTAAATTGACAGTTTTCTTTTTGAGTACTTTAAAGATGCTGCTTCACTATCTTCTCATTTGCATATTTCTGATGAGAAGTCTCCTGATATTCTTATCTTTGTTCCTCTGCACTGAAATGTGTCTTTTTTCCTCTGTTTTTAAGATTTTTCACTTTATCACTGGTTGTAAGCAATTTAATTGAGATTTTCTTTGGTATAGTTTTCTTCTTGTTTCTACTTAGAGTTTGTTGAGCTTCTTGGATTTGTTGAGTTTATAGTTTTAATCAAATATGGGAAGTTTTCAGCCATTATTTTTTCAAATATGTATTTCTTATATTTCTCCTTTTCTTCAGGGATGCCAATTGCATATATATTAAGCTCACTGATACTCTGTTCGTTTTTATTTTCAGTCTTTACTTTTTTCTCTTTGTGTTTCATTTTGGATAGTTTCTATTGCAATATTTTCTGGTTCTTTAATCTTTTTTTTTTTTCCCAGTAACGTCTAACTTGCTGTTCGTCCTGTACAAGTGATGTGTGCATGTGTGTGTGTTAAAAATCTCAGACAATGGTTTTATAATATCTAGATGTTTGATTTGGGTCTTTTTAAAGTTTTTCACATCTCTACTTAACTCAATCTTTCCTCTACTTTCTTGGACTTACAGAATATAGTTGTAAGTATTTTTTAGTGTCCTTATTTACCAATTCTATCATCTCTGTCATTTCTGGGACTCTTTCAATTAATTAATTTTTCTCCTCATTGTGGTTCATTCTTTCCTGCTTCCTTTTGCATCCCTGATGATTTTTGATTGGAAGAGTAACATTGTGAATTTTACGTTGTTGGGTGCTAGATATTTTTGATATCCTTTAAGTATTCTTGTACTTTGTTTTGGGATATTTTGTTCTTGTCAAGTTTGATCCTTTGGGGGCTGCCTTTTAAGATTTGTTAGGTAGGACTGGAGAAGTTTTACTCTAGGGTTAATTTTACCCCACTACTGAGGCAAGACTTTTTGAGTTGCGAGTTATGGGATTTTCCGGTCTGGGGGCCAGGATCAGGCCTTATTCCTGGTCCCATATGTTCACTGGTTATGTTTTCACTCTGCCTTGTGGGAACAGGCACACCTCTCTGGTACTCTACTCCCAATTCCAGCTGTTTTGGCCTTCCTGGTCTCCCAGTTCTAGCTCCTCAACTCAGAAAGTCTGCCTAGCTCTTCCTGGATTACCCCTGTCTGCACTATAGCCTGGCAACTCTTTCTAGGCAGTAGGCTGAGGCAATCATAGTGCTTAACCTCATTCATTTCCTTTCCCTTATGGACCACTGTCCTGCACTGCTTCCTGTTTTATATATTTTGCTTTATTTTTTTATTGTTGTTGTCGTCTTAGCAAGAGAGTAAATTCAGTCCTTCAGTCCTTGTTGCTCCACCTTGGCTGACTAGATTGTATCTGGATTACTATAAATTATTGTGGTTCTGTTGATAAAAGACTGCCAAGGGTGTCACTTGCTTCCAAAACAGTTCTCATTTAGTAATCTGTGCACTGCAATCCACATCTCCTCCAAGTACTGTAAACTCTTGTGCAATGGGTGTTGCAGAAGAGTTGCGTACAAATGAAGTTTATATAAGAACCTAATTTTCCCCTCTGGCTTACATTTTAATTCCTGTGGTGCTCTACTTCATTTCTCATTTCCTTCTCTTTAACAGTGACTTCAAATCCTGTGACTCTATTTTCTCCCCTCCTTTTCTTTTTTTCTTTCTTTTTTTTTTTTTAATGTCAGGGGTCAGTAATCTGTACACAAATTTCATGATATTTTGGGATGAGAATTCATCTTATTCTAGTCATCATAGGCCTTAAATACTTAGGTGTGTGCTTGGAGCTAAGGTGTGTGAGGGGGGGTTGAATTAAGACAGGGTCCTTGACTTCAAGAAGCTCAAAATCTTTTTTTAAATGAATAACAATTCCTGCTGTTTTGAATTGTTTTGGGATGGATTTATAAACAGAAGTAGCAAGTGCAAGAGAAAGAACTCTTGTTTTACTTCTTGTTCCTTAGCTTCAACAAGTAGATACTGTGTTTACTGTTATGTATTTACTATAACAAAGTATCATAGTTTTACCTAAGAAACAGGCACTGGGACTTCCCTGGCGGTCCAGTGGTTAAGACTTCGCCTTCCAATGCAGGGGGTGTGGGTTGGATCCCTGGTGGGGGAGCTAAGATCCCATGTGCCTTGTGGCCCAAAACCCAAAATGTAAAACAGAAGCGATACTGTAACAAATTTAGTAAAGACTTAAATGACAGTGTGTTTATGGAGGGCTGGAGACATTAGGGAAAGAGCTTGGAGTCCTAGTTCAACACAGAACTTGTCAAATTTAGCTGAGAGAGGTGTGAGCACAGTTAGGAGTATGAGGGCCCAGGGCTTCACAAGGGACAATGGGAGAGGCTGAAGCAGGGGCTCTTGATGGAGAACAGTGGGAAAAGCAGAGGCCTCTCTGTGGAAGCCTTAGATGCCACGCTCAGGCATTTGGACTGTGGGAGCTGTGGATGGTTTCTGATGGATGGACATGGGCAGAGATTGTTTGGAAGAGAGGGTTGGGGTTCATGTGTGCAGAGGAGATGACTGGTGGCAGAGGTGTGAGAGCAGGGATTAGGCCTTAACGATCTTTGTACCGTCTGCTAGTTCGTAGTTAATTTTTGTTGCTTAAGTGCACGTAAAAGGTTATCTTTTCCCTTCTAAACTGCTAATCTCTTGATAACCACTGGCCTTGTCAATGGCACGACAAATACTGTGAAAGAAACTCTTTGTGCCCCTTGTTAATTTGTTTCAAGGACCAAAGGCAGAGAAATTTGGACTCGGGCTCGTCCAAGCCTTATTTATTTTTCTTTTAATTCCTTATATTCTTCCTTTAGGGAAAAGGCACTCAGCCACTGTTTGGAAAACTACACAACAGGGTCATTCCCAATGCCTACCTCCCTCATGCCCAATAAATTCTGCAGAGTCTTACAAATCTCATAAAAAGACGGCCCACGTGCAGGCTCCCAGGAGAGCCGGGCGGAGATACAAACTTCCAGAGGAACAGCGTTCACACAACGCAGACACATGCACCCACACTCACGTGACTCAGCGCCCAGGCAGAATCACCGCGCGTTTAGGCAGCACACGCCGTACCTGGCCACACAGACACACTTGCGGACACACCTCCTACTCTCGGACCTGTCCCTAGTGCACGAGGCCACGAGCTGCCCGGAGCCCCGGCCGCTGGCCCCTGGCCCCTAGCCCCAGCCCCGGCCCTCCCGGAACTGGCTGGCTCTCGGCTGCGCTCGTCACCCCGGGCGCCGGTTGCGTCATCAGGGCGCGACGTTGCAGCAGCGCCGGCGGAGGCTTGAAGTGCGGGCAGCTGCAGAGGTGAAGCCGGCGGAGCCGAGGGTGCGAGCGGCCAGGGCGGGAGCGGGCTGCGGGAGGCTGCTCGCGCCGGGAGCGCCGGGACAGGTGCGTGGTCGCCCTCTCACCGGGCCCGGCGCTACTCCAGCAAGCTGCCGGGCGGTCCGCTCCCCCCAGCCCTCTCCCTCGAGCTCCCGGGTTCCCCCTGAGAGATGGGCCCGGCTTGTGCCGGCGTGGGGGGTCGGGCTTTTTCTCTCCCCGGGAGACCGGGCTGCGGCAGGCTTCCCGTGGGCGCGAGGGAAGTCCCTGTGGGCTCAGTCGCCCGCGCACCCGAAGGGCACGTGGAGTCATTGGCTTTGGCGTTGAGGCAGCAAGCGTGCTCTGGGAGCAGCTGGTGCTGGGGACAGTCCCTTGACAGATGACCACTGATTGAACTGAGCACTCACTGTGCGTCAGATACTGTGCCAGGCCTCTTAGGGGTATTATCCAGTCCTCCCAGCAACCCAGGAGGTAAGATTTATCATATCATGCCCATTTTCCAGATGGGGAAACCAAGGCATGGAAGTTAACCAACTCGTCCAAAGTCACACAGATGGTAAGCAGGGGGGATTCGAACTCGGATCTGTTTGGCTTCAGAGCTGGCCCTCCTGCCTCTGTCGCTTTTAAAACCCACAGTTGGCTCCCCTCAGCCCACAGCCTGGCGCCTCCAGGATTCTCTTTTTTTGGGGGGGGGTGTACTTTTCAACCTTGGACAAAGGTGGGGAGGGAGGGGTGAAGCGTGGACTTCCTATTGGCACAGGACTGTTTCCCCCTCTCGTCCTGCCCTCATCACAGGGGCCAGAAGAGTCTTCATTTTCCCAGGCAGCAGCCGGCTCCGCCGGTTGTAGCTACATTCTGCACCTGAAACTGATAGCTGAGTTTTATTTTATAATACAGCAGAGCTTTCATGCCAGGTGCATTGCTTTACTATTCCCTCCCCTTGCCTATTATGGTAGATTGTTACTCATAAAATTGTTAAGAATGTGTATAGTCATGCTGAGTATAACAGTTACCACTGTAAACCCACATGGGGATTGTAAAGAAATCAGAATCTGCCCTCCAAGGAACACTGTTAACCTGGACATGACCTTTCAAGGTTTTAAAGGACGAATTTAAGGCCAGGTGAGAAATAGTCAAAAGCTAAAATAATTTGAGAATTATGTTAGAAAATTCTTATATTTTAAGTTAATATCTATTTTCTTTAGCAGTTCACTGTTAGTGAACATTTTTTCTTAGGGTAGGGAAAGGCTTATTGAAAAGATATGAAAACTTATAAATCAGATATTTTAGAACAGTGTACTTTTGTCTTAGAGCTTTGTAGATGTATTAAAAGTGCAAACATCATTTCATTTAAGGCAGCACAAGAAAATTAAGAGCTTAATTCAGTTTAAGTGGGAAACTTGAGAGGTGCCCTCATTACCTTTACCCATTTTACATTGCATAGTGTGTATGACTAAAAATTCCCAGCACATAATTTTTCAAAATTATCTACTTGTGTGCATACATGTAACTTATATTTAATTTAATAAATGCGTATCTTCATACTTCCAGGAACTATTCAATTACACAGATGAAATAATTATTTGTCACATACCTGAAATCAGCTGTTATTTACCCTCGTGAATTCATAGCTGTTTTGCTCATGAAGTCTAAAGATACGAATGTTGTTGTTGTTTTTTAAATCAGGATTGCCTGGGTTCATATATACACATCAGAGTCCTTTTTTACGCATTGACTAAACATGGGGAAGTCCTCCATAGTTCATTTGAAATCCTATCATGGGGCAAAATAATATAGAAATCAGAATTTTGAGTTCTAATATTTGCTCTCTGGATCCCTCATTAACTTATATGGTATACATTTTTTATAGCACATGATTTGGGAGTTAATGCTTTGTGACATGGATGAATCTGCACTGACCCTTGGCACAATAGATGTTTCTTATTTGCCAAATTCATCTGAATACAGTATTGGTCGATGTAAGCATGCAAGCGAGGAATGGGTAAGTTTAAGATACAGGTTAAAAGCGTTCAGCCTAAAGATGTTCATTTCAGCGTGTATGAAGGTGGAAACATTGGAAGCAACATAAATTCAAATAGAGGTTAATAGCTACAGAAACTACCTCCAGCTGTTAGAAGATTTGTTTATGAAGTCTATTTAAAAATTCTTATGGTATTATTGGGAAGAGAAAATTGGGTAGGAAATTTAAGTACAGTGATTATGTTAAAAAGCAAAACAGTTTTGCATAGGAAGAAAAACCTATTAGTTGTTTTGGGTGGTGTAATTATAAAGAGATTTTTTTTCTTTTCGTATCTGTTTTCCATAATTATATTTCACAAGTGTGAATTTTGTAATGGAAATAAACTTTATTTCAAAAATTGAAAATAGGGGGCTTCCCTGGTGGCGCAGCGGTTGAGAATCTGCCTGCTAATGCAGGGGACACGGGTTCGAGCCCTGGTCTGGGAAGATCCCACATGCCGCGGAGCAACTAGGCCCGTGAGCCACAATTACTGAGCCTGCGCATCTGGAGCCTGTGCTCCGCAACAAGGGAGGCCGCGATAGTGAGAGGCCCGCGCAACGCGATGAAGAGTGGTCCCCGCTTGCCGCAACTAGAGAAAGCCCTCGCACAGAAATGAAGACACAACACAGCCAAAAATAAATAAATAAATAAATTAATTAAAAAAAAAATTGAAAATAGATTTTAGTATGAATCTCAATCCAAAGGGCATGCTTTTTTTTTTTTGTATTGTTTTCCCTATGTCAATATAACATGGCATGTTTTAAATGTTTCTTGAACACTATCTGCTTTAGATAAAAAATGATGTTGGAGTTTTGGGTGGTTTTTTTGGTTTATTTTTGAGAATGTGATATCAGTGGGATTTGAGCAACTGATGAACTCAAAGTTAAGAGAAAATTATTTAAAGCAGAAGAGCAGAGTTTGACCCTAATTGGATAGTATGGCTATAATTTCAATTCCAGACTTTAAACTCTCTTGTTAGGATAAAGGAATATTATATAAATTTACCTTGTTTTTCATTTAAAGTAAAATATTTTAAGCTATATTGTAACAACTTGTTTACTCTCTAAGTAAGGCCTTTGTAGTTCTTTTGTGGGAGTGTGTGATTTAAGAGGGAGTGAGGTGAATTGTTAGCATAGGGCTACAGGAGTCTGACTTTATTCCTTCTGCTACTGTCAGAAGGCTATCTGACCTTTTATAACTTAGTTTTTAAACCTTTGAATGCTGCGTTGAGTGTCGCCAGCTATTGCTATTCTTAGGTGCTCAATTTTTGCTTATGTTCCAAATGTTGGTCATAGAGGGAGCACCTTGAATGAAAAATCACTCTGAGAAACACATGCCACCAAAAAGAAAATATGTCAGAAGTTTCTCTTCTATCTGAAATAGCTTAGAGATCAAGTGGACAAGTATAATTTTCTTGTCATTCACACACTATTTTTCCTTAATATTTATTAGAGAGAGTGTGTTTTCAGACCGACTGTCTTCAGATCTGCAACCTTGAAGTGGAAAGAAAGCCTAATGAGCCGGAAAAGGCCCTTTGTAGGAAGATGTTGTTATTCCTGTACTCCCCAGAGCTGGGTAAGAATGCTACCTTTAATACCTTTGTTGACCTTTAATAAACAGAGTGAAATATGTGACATAGATTTCCAACTTTGTGTGAATTTTATTATTGTGTAGTCTTAATGGACTTAATGCATTTTTAGAACTTAGACCCATCTTTATAAACCAAATATTCCAAGTAAAGATGTTGTCTCAGTTTTTCTTTCCATTCATTTATTCAGTGAATATTGGTCTAATAGTTGATGCCAGGCTATATTTTGTTTTGTGTTTTCATTTTAATATGACTTTAGAGGGAGAGTAGATCTTACTTTAAGATAACCCTTCCAAAGAGTTGGTGGGAACCTTCATGTAACTTCAAGATGTTGAAATTTAGCACTGAAAGTTAAAATCCTAGCAAGATGAACGAGAGAGAGAGAGAGAGAGCGAGCGAGAGAGTGCGCACACACGAGCGTGAGCAGGACAGAATAAGAAATTAAAGCTGTGGCTTTGCCCTTTTGCTCAGTGTCTGTTCCTGCGGTGGAGGGGGGGGAGGGGGTTTCGGTTGACTCTGTGATAGTGAAGGATGGTCACTAGAATGTTACGATGAAGATTTAAGAAAGAGTGTGCATGGGCTCGTTGTTCGTATTTGATGAAAAAACACAAGCCATGCAAAATCTTCCACATTAGAGTGTAGTGTTTGAGAAGAGTCGATTGGATGAGAAGTATGCTTCTGAGGGCATTTTGCCAGAGGGATGAGTTAGCACAGGAATGTAGACTCTAATGTGGCTGTGTTCTAAGGCAGTAGAGTTACCTTTTAAAACGTATACCTGGATGGTAAGCTCTGTCTGGGATGGGCCAGTTATCAGGACATTTAAGTGCCATTTATTAACCCTGCAGTTTATAGAAGTTGCTTATAACCTGTGTGAATAGCTAACGGTGCTGTGAGAATTTTCCACTCAGGGTTGGCTTGGCAGAAAGTCTTGTATAAGGAATTTACTAATCTGAGAGAGATTTGTGTGATACCCAAGCAGTTTATGTTAAATATTCAGGTCTGCTCAAGAATATCTTGATAGAAATATTGTTCCTCTTAAATCACAAGTGCCTTGTTGCAAGAATATGGTGGAGGTGAAGGATCATGAACATTTCTAGTCTAGGAGTAAGGCCAGTTCAGATTAATAGGCCAGTAGAAATAAAGATTTAAATAGATCATGTGGCTTTTCTTTTTAGATCTGGCATCTCATCCAATTCTAATTTTGAATGCTTAAAAGATCAAAACAATACCTTAACTCTAATGTGTTCTTCAGTCAGAAGAGAGTGTAAGAAATTATTTGGTGGTGGTGATGGTCTGGGGTGGGGATAGGTGAGTAGTATAACAGATAATTGATTTTTGCCTAAATATAGTACCTGATAGAGCTAAACTTGATCTTATATTCTTCCATGGCATGTTTTTCTAAAATAATTTTTGTTTGACAGTATTTTTGTAGTAATTTTTTGACATTTGCTACTTTTTCTATGAAATCCTATTTGCCTTTTCTCTAAGGAGATATCACTTAAGTATTTTGATGTCTTTTGTTGAGGGTACATTGTGCTTTCTCAGCATTTATTTGTGGAAAGTTTACCTTTTTGCCCACATTGTTAAAGTTATGGCCTTTCTCTTTTTAGCAGAGCTACTTCTGGATTATCTTTCAAGATTACCTGTAAAGAGGGTGACCTTTAGCCATATGTTTTCTCATTAAGTGGACAGTCATTTTAGGGGAATAGAAAGACCACACTCTTTGAAGCAAGATCTGGGATTGAATCCTAAACTTCTGCAAGCCTCAGTTTTCCTATCTATAAAATGGGGATAATAATTCTTATGTGTCAGGATTATTGGGAGATTTAGTAATCTCACAATAACTACATGGTACTTAGCATAGTATTTTTGTATTTTGAAAACACTGAAATCTCCAGTATTCCTGTCAGTGACTTAAGCCATCTCTGGCTTTAACTCTTTTTGGCTGGGGGTGGGGAGTAGGGCAGGAAAGTGAGAGGCAGTATTTCCTTTGCAAGGTGCTGAGGATTAGTTTTGAGTTTGAGACCTTCTTTGAAGGCTAAAAAGTAGTTTTCAGTAAAACATTTTTCTTCATCTCAGATTTTTGTAGCAATGTCTTACTTTATGCTTGAATTATAAAGTCCTCAAGGACTAGTAATGTGAGTCCTTCACCAGCAATCCAGTCGTATATTTATGTCTATGTTTATTTTGTTTTATGTAGGATAAATTTTTCAACCCCAGTATCCCGTCTTTGGGTTTGCGGAATGTTATTTATATCAATGAAACTCACACAAGGTAAAAAGACATTTCTTATACTTCTAATGCATGTCAAGAGAAAAATTCCACAATAACCAGTTAACACACTTTAAGATGAATCTCTTTATTTTATTTATTTTTTTTAGAGTTAATAAGATATTAACTTCTGACACAAAAGGCTTTATCTAAAAATTGGAACCTGAGAAGACCTATTGCTATTTCCTGCTGTAATTATATAATATTTTCATGAGTGTGTAGATATCACTTCTGGCTTTCTTTAACTTATTCAGATATTGATGTTGCAGCTGAAATGTGCCAAAATGTGACAGAGATTTGTGTGAGGAGAGGTGTAGGTTTGAATGTCTTATGATCTATTATTATTTTATACCTCAAAGAAAGTGTAACTTTTTGAAATCTGACTAATCTACAGAGTTTTGGAAGATATTTTTCTCTGTTGAGCAAATGTTCTTTGATTTATTATTAGCTTAAGACTTTTCTTAGAATTCTTACTTCCAAATTCCAGGCATATTGGGATGGGCTATTAGGCATCAGAGTGGGAAAAAAGAGGCTTTGTTCTAAGTGCATTTAGGCTACGGGATAAGGAAGGAGGGGGAATGTCTGCGAGACAAGAGAGAAACGGCAGCTAAAAATGCTACCAGTCCTTATAATTCTAAGAGTAAATGCCTGGAGTAGGTAAGTAGTAGGCTCAGGTGATGAGAAATACATGAAATTCCATTAAAAAACTGATCCAAGAAGTTAAATACTTAAATTTTAAGTCTTTCTGATTTTACTACGAATATTTTGATGATAATATTATAAGTGAGCATGATAATACTTGGGTATATATTAAGTTTTTTTTAAAAAATAGAACTAAAGTCAAGGGATGTGTTTTTTCCAATTTCCATGCTACCCTTTCTTCTCTCTCTCTCTTGCTCTCAAGTTTAAAGGAAAGAGGAGACATTTTTTTTCCTTTGGTTGACATGGTTAAGATCCTAAGCAAAAGGATCCCATTGAGTCTTTTCTTTACGTAAGTAGATATTTTACATACAAAACCGAGGAGTTCATTTGTGGTCCTCAGTTGGAGGCAGTTAAGAAAAAAAAGCATATGAGATACACACACATACACACACACACACACTTTTTAGCGTATGTTGTATTGACCAGGCAGTGTGGAACTATTCAGTGTAATAAGCTACCTGTGCAAGTGAGTTGGCTATTTAGCTCTTCTGTGTGTTGCATGAAGCATAGCCTAAACATTTTTACACACACACACACACACACACACACACACACACACACACACACACACACACACACACACACTGCTTTCAGTCCGTTGTGAAGGGATTTCATCAAGAGTTTGGGCTTTGTACATTCCAGTAATAATTTTGAAAATGTTCACTGATAGAAGAGTTTAGAATTAAACACTTAACTTATTGGGCTAAGTTTTCAGAGAAATGAGACAAAGGAAGGGAGGAAGAAAAAGAATGTCAGGAAGGAGAGATGAAGGAACATGTGATTCATAAACAGTTCTCCCTCAAATTACTTTTCCTCAGTTGAAGGCTTTTTGGATCTTTCCAGAATTAATTTATAATTGAAATCTTCTACTGTCTATATGCATATCATTATGGAGAAAATGATAATGAGGCATTATATAATCATTACAAATGGTTTCAAATCATCACATAATGAAAGTTTGTAGCATTCTTATTCTAGATCCCTGTCCTTAACCCCCATCCAGATAACACATAGTCACTGTCACTGATGGGAGTATGTCCTTTTCCTTAGGTATGCTGAATGTGTTTTTAAAAAAAGCCAAAAAAAAAAAAAAAAGCCACCCAAACAGTAGGAAATTCTGGCTTCATAAGCCCAGAGTACAAATATTCAGACCACTGTCTAGTTTCCTTGACTTCTCTCAACTGATCAGCTTTGTCAATTCAATTTGACAGTCAGTGATCACCTTAGAAGAATTACTGTAATGACAACAAAAGAATTAGCCCTTCATGGTAGGAAAAGACTCCCAAATTATTTTTTATGGCCCGTAGCTATAGATACAAGCTATATAGCTTATATATAAAGCATTCAACATATTTGGTTTTTCAAATTGTATTAAAGTAAGATGCTTTTATTTTTGTTTTTATATTTGGATTATTAGTTTGTGGAGTAACACTATTCAAGCATTAATACATAAATTCCAAGTTTAAGTTTTAGCTGAGAGTACATGAAGGAAATTAGAAATAAAACTCTGCATAGCATCCTGAACTACTTACTAAGGAGAATTTGCTACAGGAGAACCCTAAATCTCTGGAATAGATGAAATGAGGATTTGTTTTTACAGGAGGGGAACCTGTATAGTTTAAGCAGCTTGCTTTAGGTATTCCTAGAGTACTTCTCTGCTAAATCATTTTCACGTTGCAGGCATCGAGGATGGCTGGCAAGACGTCTTTCTTACGTGCTTTTCGTTCAAGAGCGAGATGTCCATAAAGGCATGTTTGCCACCAACGTGACTGAAAACGTACTGAACAGCAGTAGGTAAGGGTGGGACGCTGCTGTAAAGGGGAAATGTAGGGATGGGCGGTGGGCGTGGGGAAGTAATTTCCTTTATCAACCTTTAGTTTCTCTGGGACTCTGTCTCAAGAGGTGTTTATGTTTCCAAACGTTCAATGTTCAAGCTCCAGAAGGAAGCAAGGAAAGGCAAGAGAACAGATGGTTTTGGTGCCATGTGGGAATAGCAGTCTTGTTTTATGCATTAATAATTGAATGGGCTTCCAATAAATGAAAGGCGAGTTGGAGTTCAGATATGCACATATTTCCAGAGTTCTCTGTTAAGTGTTCTGTAATATGAATGTTTGGGACAATGCATTTCCTATTTTAGAGCCAGAAGAGAAGCCAGTTTGATATTTCTGTCAAATAATTGTTAAGTACCCGGGCACAAATTCTTGTATTAGAAAGTCATTATTAGAAATTTTAAGAGAGTGAGATAACTGTCCTTGCCCTCAGAGGATCTTGCTTAAAAATGGGAGAGACTGACTTGAACTCAAAAGGATTGGGGAAATCGTTGTGAAGCTCAGCCATTAGACTATGGGAGTTTGGGTGAAGGTTGGTTTCTATTCCACCTCATTGTTGTGGCCCATGTTAGACACCTACCTGGAATTTGGGAAGCTGGAGACCAGAGTGGATTGAAAGATGCTTAGAAATGCAAGCCCAGTGGTATGGTTGTTAAGGGCTGAACAGTAGTGGCACATAGTAGGTACTTTTATATTTATTGAAAAAATGAGTGAATAGTTGATAATGGAGATATAATAATTACATGAATTACTTGTGAAAACATTCCTGGCTGTATTGAAATAAATGCTATTCATGGAATAGACTTAGGGATGGTGCATAAGTGTCGTGTGGAATTGATCTTTTTGTAGTAACGAATGGTGGGGCTCTGTGGAGTTTTGCTGTATACTAGTCTAAAATCAGCAACAGTGGGAGAAAAAAACAATTATTTGAAACTCCCTTGGATGATTATATATTCTGTTTTCTAGGTAAAGCCCCTCAAGTATGTTTCATTCCATCCAGATATTTTGAGTAATAACTAGGATGTTAGAAGTGATGTAAGGAGGTTTAAACCTCATTCATTCTTCCCTAAGTCATGCGGAAGACTGGGTTAAATCTTCCCTTTTAGCTTACTGCTTACTGGTCTGTGCTGTTTAAGTCTAGAGCTGTGCCTTTTTAAAATTACTAGTTTGATTTGGAAAATACTCGTAAATATTTATGTCCACCTTTGATCCCTCCTAGAGAGTTTTACAAATAGTTCCACTAATAAGCCACAATGTGAATAATAAGTTTGGTCTCCAAAAGAAAAATCACACATTACTTTGGCAGTGGGCTTGGGATACCTCTGAATTATATGCCTAAAGGGATAATCTTCCTTTTCTTCCTTTCTGCCAGAGTGTAACTTTGTGTCCCTCACAGCATAACAGGAACATTCAAATTCACATAGTTGCTACCCAGTGAATTTGAATTAAATTTTCAAATCTGCCTTCCGGCTTCCTCAGGAATTCATTGATTTAGGAATATAATATCCTTAATGTTTAATAGACAGCCAAGGAAAGCACTTCTAACTTGAGCTTATTTCTTGTGTTATCACATAAAAGAGAAAGTATATTTTGTTTTGTGATTTATATTTGTAGTTTAGAAAATAATACAGAATGTAGCATAGAGCCAGTTACATTGTCTGTCTTTCCATTTTGAAATCAGAGTACAGGAGGCAATTGCAGAAGTGGCTGCTGAATTAAACCCTGATGGTTCTGCTCAGCAGCAATCAAAAGCTGTCAATAAAGTGAAAAAGAAAGCCAGAAGGATCCTTCAAGAAATGGTTGCCACTGTCTCACCGGCACTGATCAGGTATAAGAGGCAAAGCAGAAAACTTTCAGCAAGAGTCATCCTGTTTTGAGCAGACGGACTGAACCGTTGGACTTTCCTAGCACAATGCTCTTGGTCCAAAAGAGGTTTTAGCGTATTCTGATGTTAAAAACCAACTCCTCTTTTTATTCTTATTTAGCTGTCATGAGAAGTAGCACTTGGGAGGCTTCAAGGTGCCTTCATCTCTGTCAGCTGTTAGCAGCCATTGTATTACCGCTGACATCTTCTAGACTAGTTGTGAGCTGGGTTTCACACGCCCATGTCTTTTTGTTTCCTTTCAGTTTTATTGAGATATAACTGACATACAGCCCTGTATAAATTGAAGGTGTGCAGCGTAATGAATTGACTTCCATACGTCATGAAATGATGACCACAATGAGTTTACTGAACATCCATCATCTCATATAGATACAAAGTCAAAGATATAGAAAGAAATTTTTTTTCCTTGTGGTGAGAACTCTTAGGATTTACTCTTAACAATTTTCATATATAACATACAGCAGTGTTCATTATATTTATCGTGTTGTACGTTACATCCCTAGTACTTATTTATCTTATAACTGGAAGTCTGTATCTTTTGACTACCTTCATCCAATTCCTCCTCTCCCCACCACCCCTGGTAACCACAAATCTGATCTCTTTTTCTGAGTTTGTTTGTTTTGGAAGTATAATTGATCTACAACACTATGTTAGTTCCCGTTATATGACATAGTGATTCAGTATTTCTGTACATTTCAAAATGATCACTACTATAAGTTTAGTTATGATCTAACATACAAAGATATTACATAGTTATTAACTGTATTCCCCACACTACATTTCATACTTGTGACTCATTTATTTTACAACTGAAGTTTGTACCTCTTAATCTCCCTCACTTATTTCTTACATCCCCACCGGCCTCTCCTCTAGCAACCACCTGTTTTTTTTTCTGTATCTATAACTCTGTTTTATTATGTTGTTTTGATTTTTAGATTCCACACATAAGTGAAATCATACAGTATTTGTCTTTCTCTGTCTGACTTTTTTCACTTAGCATAATGTCCTCTAGGTCCACCCATGTTGTCACAAATGGCAAAATTTCATTCCTTTTTTATAGCTGAGTAATATTCCATTGTGTGTTTTTGGGTGTATGTGTGTACATACCACATCTTCTTTATCCATTCATCTATTGATGGGCACTTAGGTTGCTTCCATATCTTAGCTATTATAAATAATGCTGCAGTGAACATAGGGGTGCATATATAGCTTCTAATTAGTGTTTTCATTTTCTTCAGATAAATACCCAGGGGTGGAATTGTTGCATTATATGGTAGTTGTATTTTTAATTTTTTGAGGAATCTCCATATTGTTTTCCATAGTGGCTACCCCAATGTACATTCCCACCAACAATGTACAAGGGTTCCCTTTCCTCTACATTCTCCCCAACACTTGTTATTTGTTGTCTTTTTGATAATAGCCATTCTGACAGGGGTGAGGTCATATCTCATTGTGGTTTTTTTTTGAATTTTATTTTATTTATTTTTTATACAGCAGGTTCTTATAGTTATCCATTTTATACATATTAGTATATACATGTCAATCCCAATCTCCCAATTCATCCCCCCCCCAGCTCCCCCCCCCCCACTTTCCCCTCTTGGTGTCCATACGTTTTTTCTCTACATCTGTGTCTCAATTTCTGCCCTGCAGACCAGTTCATCTGTACTGTTTTTCTAGGTTCCACATATATGCGTTAATATACGATATTTGTTTTTCTCTTTCTGACTTACTTCACTCTGTATGACAGTCTCTAGATCCATCCATGTCTCTACAAATGACCCAATTTCATTCATTTTTATGGCTGAGTAATATTCCATTGTATATATGTACCACATCTTCTTTATCCATTCGTCTGTCGATGGGCATTTAGGTTACTTCCATTTCCTGGCTATTGTAAATAGTGCTGCAGTTAACATTGGGATGCATGTGTCTTTTTGAATTATGGTTTTCTCTGGGTATATGCCCAGTAGTGGGATTGCTGTGTTACATGGCATACTGTTCTCCATAGTGTTATATGGCATATTGTTCTCCATAGTGGCTGTATCAATTTACATTCTCACCAACAGTGCAAGAGGGTTCCCTTTTCTCCACACCCTCTCCAGCATTTGTTGTTTGTAGATTTTCTAATGATGCCCATTCTAACTGGTGTGAGGTGATACCTCATTATAGTTTTGATTTGCATTTCTCTAATAATTAGTGATGTTGACCAGCTTTTCATGTGCTTCTTGGCCATCTGTGTGCTCTCTTTGGAGAAATGTCTATTTTGGTCTTCTGCCCATTTTTGGATTGGGTTGTTTTTTTTTTTTAATATTGAGCTGCATGAGCTGTTTATATATTTTGAAGATTAATCCTTTGTCCGTTGATTCGTTTGCAAATATTTTCTCCCGTTTTGAGGGTTGTCTTTTCATCTTGTTTGTAGTTTCCTTTGCTGTGCAAAAACTTTTAAGTTTCATTAGGTCCCATTTGTTTATTTTTGTTTTTATTTCCATTTCTCTAGGAGGTGGGTCAAAAAGGATCTGGCTGTGATTTATGTCGAAGAGTGTTCTTCCTATGTTTTCCTCTAAGAGTTTTATAGTGTCCAGTCTTACATTTAGGTCTCTAATCTATTTTGAGTTTATTTTTGTGTATGGTGTTAGGGAGTATTCTAATTTCATTCTTTTCCATGTAGCTATCCAGTTTTCCCAGCACCACTTATTGAAGAGACTGTCTTTTCTCCATTGTATATCCTATATCCTTCTTTGTCATAGATTAGTTGACCATAGGTGCGTGGGTTTATCTCTGGGCTTTCTGTCCTGTTCCATTGGTCTATATTTCTGTTTTTGTGCCAGTACCATACTGTCTTGATTACTGTAGCTTTGTAGTATAGTCTGAAGTCCGGGAGCCTGACTCCTCCAGCTCTGTTTTTTTTCCCTCAAGACTGCTTTGGCTATTCGGGGTCCTTTGTGTCTCCATACAAATCTTAAGATTTTTTGTTCTGGTTCTGTAAAAAATGCCATTGGTAATTTGATAGGGATTGCACTGAATCTGTAGATTGCTTTGGATACTATAGTCATTTTCACAATATTGATTCTTCCAATCCAAGAACATGGTATATCTCTCCATCTGTTTGTATCATCTTTAATTTCTTTCAGCAGTGTCTTATAGTTTTCTGTATACAGGTCTTTTGTCTCCCTAGGTAGGTTTATTCCTAGGTATTTTATTCTTTTTGTTGCAGTGGTAAATGGGAGTGTTTCCTTAATTTCTCTTCCAGGTTTTTCATCATTAGTGTATAGGAATGCAAGAGATTTCTGTGCATTAATTTCGTATCCTGCAACTTTACCAAATTCATTGATTAGCTCTAGTAGTTTTCTGGTGGCATCGTTAGGATTCTCTATGTATAGTATGTCGTCTGCAAACAGTGACAGTTTTACTTCTTCTTTTCCTATTTGGATTCCTTTTATTTCTTTTTCTTCTTTGATTGCCGTGGCTAGGACTTCCAAAACTATGTTGAATAATAGTGGTGAGAGTGGACATCCTTGTCTTATTCCTGATCTTAGAGGAAATGCTTTCAGCTTTGCACCATTGAGAATGATGTTTGCTGTGGACTTGTCGTATATGGCCTTTATTATGTGGAGGTAGGTTCCCTCTATGCCCACTTTCTGAGAGTTTTTATCATAAATGGGTGTTGAATTTTGTCAAAAGCTTTTTCTGCATCTATTGAGATGATCATATGGTTTTTCTTCTTCAATTTGTTAATATGGTGTATCACATTGATTGATTTGCATATATTGAAGAATCCTTGCATCCCTAGGATAAATCCCACTTAATCATGGTGTATGATCCTTTTAATGTGTTGTTGGATTCTGTTTGCTAGTATTTTGTTGAGGATTTTTGCATCTATATTCATCAGTGATATTGGTCTGTAATTTTCTTTTTTTGTAGTATCTTTGTCTGGTTTTGGTATCAGGGTGATGGTGGCCTCATAGAATGAGTTTGGGAGCGTTCCTTCCTCTGCAATTTTTTGGAAGAGTTTGAGAAGGATGGGTGTTGGCTCTTCCCTAAATGTTTGATAGAATTCACCTGTGAAGCCATCTGGTCCTGAACTTTTGTTTGTTGGAAGATTTTTAATCACAGTTTCAGTTTCATTACTTGTGATTGGTCTGTTCACATTTTCTATTTCTTCCCGGTTCAGTCTTGGAAGGTTATACCTTTCTAAGAATTTGTCCATTTCTTCCAGGTTGTCCATTTTATTGGCATAGAGTTGCTTGTAGTAGTCTCTTAGGATACTTTGTATTTCTGCGGTGTCTGTTGTAACTTCTCCTTTTTCATTTCTGATTTTATTGATTTGAGTCCTCTCCCTCTTTTTCTTGATGAGTCTGGCTGATGGTTTATCAATTTCGTTTATCTTCTCAAAGAACCAGCTTTTAGTTTTATTGATCTTTGCTATTGTTTTCTTTTTTTCTATTTCATTTATTTCTGCTCTGATCTTTATGATTTCTTTCCTTCTGCTAACTTTGGGTTTCGTTTGTCCTTCTTTCTCTAGTTCCTTTAGGTGTAAGGTTAGGTTGTTTATTTGAGATGTTTGTTGTTTCTTGAGGTAGGATTGTACTGCTATAAACTTGCCTCTTA